>NC_061510.1:233620302-233640259 GCF_022539505.1 Lolium rigidum | reverse complement strand
TTTTAATTTTACTTGCATCGAGTAGTAGCATTGCATCTATTAATAAAATCATCATTAAGCTCCACATAATTTTCATCAGGATCATCACTAGAATAATCAAGTTCGAGTGATTTAACAGTGTAGTAGCATCGGGAGTTTCAGTATTTTCAATTTGTCTAGACCTAGCAATTGTAGCATCTAGAAAGGATCCCAATGAACCACCATCATCAAGCACAGCAGAAACATTATCAATATTATGAGAGTTTTCAGATTCAGCAGAAGTACCAGCAAGTGAAGCTTGTGGCGGTGAAACAAGTCGACTTATCACAGATGGTGAATCAAGAGTAGCAGAGGTACTCAGAGTTGTACCTTTTCTTGTAGTGGATGGTAATATGGCGACTTTAGGATCGCGAGTTTTACCCATGATGGAGAATTTGCAGCGAACAATATCAATCCAAGTGAACTTCCAAATAAAGCTATGCTCCCAGGCAACGGCGCTCGAAAACAAGTCTTGATAACCCACAAGTATAGGGGATCGCAGCAGTCTTCGCGGGTAGTAAAACCCAATTTATTGATTCAACACAAGGGGAGACAAAGAATACTTGAAAGCCTTAACAACGGAGTTGTCAATTCAGCCGCACTGGAAACAGACTTGCTCGCAAGAGTTTATCGATAGTAACAGCTTTATAGCAGTAGCAGTAGTGAAATAACAGCAGCAGAGTAACAAAGACAGCAGTAGTGATTTTAGTAAACAGCAGGATTAAAATACTGTAGGCACGGGGACGGATAACGGGCGTTGCATGGATGAGAGAAACTCATGTAACAGTCAAGCAGGGCATTTGCAGATAATAATAAAACGGTGTCCAAGTACAAAGCAATCAATAGGCATGTGTTCCAATTATAGTCGTACGTGATCGCAATGAGAAACTTGCACAACATCTTTTGTCCTACCAGCCGGTGGCAGCCGGGCCTCAAGGGAATCTACTGGATATTAAGGTAATCCTTTTAATAGAGTACCGGAGCAAAGCATTAACACTCCATGAACACATGTGATCCTCACATCACTACCATCCCCTCCGGTTGTCCCGATTTCTGTCACTTCGGGGCCATTGGTTCCGGACAGCGACATGTGTATACAACTTGCAGGTAAGACCATAAACAATGAATATCATGATGAAATAATAACATGTTCAGATCTGAGATCATGGCACTCGGGCCCTAGTGACAAGCATTAAGCATAACAAGTTGCAACAATATCATCAAAGTACCAATTACTGACACTAGGCACTATGCCCTAACAATCTTCTACTATTACATGACCAATCTCATCCAATCCCTACCATCCCCTTAAGCCTACAGCGGGGGAATTACTCACACATGGATGGGGGAAACATGGCTGGTCGATGGAGAGGCGTCGGTGGTGATGGTGGCGATGATCTCCTCCAATTCCCCGTCCCGGCGGAGTGCCAGAACGGAGACTTCTGGCTCCCGAGACGGAGTTTCGCGATGTGGCGGCGTTCTGGAGGGTTTCTGGCGACTTCGACTTCCTCCCGTGCGTTTTTAGGTCGAAGGCAATAAGTAGTCCGAAGGAGGGCGTCGGGGGCCGACCGAGGCCGCCACACACTAGGGCCACGCGGGCCCCTCCTGGGCCGCGCCGGCCTAGTGTGTGGGGTCCTCGGGCCCCCACCTGGCTCGCCCTTCTGGCTCCGCTAATATTCTGGGAAAATAGGACCTTCTGCATAAATTCTGAGGATTTTCCTGAAAGTTGGATTTCCGCACAAAAACGAGACACCAGAACAGTTCTGCTGAAAACAGCGTTAGTCCGTGTTAGTTGCATCCAAAATACACAAATTAGAGGCAAAACAATAGCAAAAGTGTTCGGGAAAGTAGATACGTTTTGGATGTATCAATGACCTTCGAGATCGGAGATTTTGTGTATCTCAAGGTATCACCCCTCAAAGGAATGCAAAGATTCCAACTCAGAGGAAAGCTTGCACCCTGATATGTTGGACCCTTCAAAGTCCTGAGTCGCCGAGGAGAAGTATCTTATCAACTGGAACTACCGGAAGAAATGTCCGTTGTGCATAATGTGTTTCACATATCCTTACTTCAGAAGTGTTTGGAAGTTCCTGAGAAGACGGAGGTTTTCAAGAACATCGATCACAGATCGGTGGATATCAACAAGGACTTGACCATCGCGAAGTGCCTATTCGCATCTTGGAGGAAGCATTCCGAACCACCCGCACCAGAAGTATCAAGTTCCTGAAGATTCAGTGGAGTAATCACACCGAAGAAGAAGCCACTTGGGAGCGAGAAGAAGATATGAAGAAGGAATTCCCAGATCTCTTTAGTACCTAGTTTTCTTTAAGATCTCGGGACGAGATCTTTTGTAAGGGGGAAGGGTTTGTAACATCCCAAGTTTTCAATTCAATAAAAGCAAAGAATTCAAATGCCCAAATTTTAGAATTAACAAAAACTTTTATTTGCATCTAGTGCTATACATAGTGTGCATGCATTTTCCTTTGTGCAATTGCCATGATGAGTGTTGGTGTGTTGATCAAATGTGCTTAAACCCTAGTACATGATCAAAGAACCCTAAAAAGAGAGAAATAAAGGAAATGGGAAAAATTGCAAATCTCACTCACATACACATTTGGCCAACTTTGCAAATCCTCAACCAAGACCATGTTGGCTTGTGCCAATGCTTGGGAAACCTTAATAGATCAATAACAAACAATTTGGAATCAAAGAAACACTTTTCAAAGCAAAGGAAATTTCAAATTTCCATCACATATGATAATGGTCAATTCGGCCCAAAATAAAATGTCACCCACTTTGAGCCCCTGGTTTTGGAGATTCTTAAACTAAACCTTCTCACTTCTTTCCACCTCATCCAAGACCATATCAAGGTGAAAAATTCTTGTGTTGACCACCAGGGTTGACTCTGCTTACATTGACCAATATAAATGTGACAAGTGGCAACCTTGAAACAAAGAGAAGATCCTCCCCATTTTGAAACTTTGCAAATAAGCACCATTTTTCAAACCACCACCACCATTCTACTCCATTATTATTCAAAACCACTCCACCAAAAATCCCCGAAAAATTCAAATATTTCTTTCATGCGGCCATACTGTCGAGCACTTGGCAGGCAGCATCTAATCTTTACAACCACTCTATTACCCACCAGTTCTTTGCCTAAACCAGAGACTAACCTGCATCAATCTTGTCCTCCTATGTCCCCTGCATCAAACCATGCCAGTACATTGGTGAATAAAGCAAGAGGTACAGCAGGACAAGGCCATGTCGTGCACACTCGCCACCTCCATGCCATCACTCACCTCTGGCCCTCTCCCTCTCTTTTCACCATGTCACAGAGCATCCCCAGGCATCCCTGAGCACGCCCATGCCAAGCCCTGGCACGTGAGAGGCCGGCATTGGCCAGCCCCGTACGTGCCCAGAGCATCCCCACGCATCCCCGAGCGACGCCGCCGGTACCAGTCAACTCGCCGTCCACGCCAACGTCTCCGCGCACATCGCCGTCGACCGCCGGAACGCCGGTAGGCTCTCCCACCCCCTAGCCTCGCCGCCAGCACCACGGGTTCTCGTCGGAGACGATGATGAACGCCGGCCGTTAGATCTATTTATAATCGTGCGATCCAGTTTCATCCATACCGTTTCGCTGTGAAACTCTCGCTGACAGAGGGCCCCACCAGTCAGGCAGCCCACTCGCGCGAGACGCGCTGATGGGCTGGCCCAACTTCTTTCCCCCGCTGCGGCCCAGATTCTTTCCATCCTAAGCCCGTTAGTTTGAATTCGAATAATTGGTTTAGTTAGAATTTCAATACTGGACCCTTTTTCAAATTTGAATAGTTTCAAATCTACTGAACCAAATTCAACAAATTTTATATATTTCGAAAGCTTAAGAAAAGATCTAAGCAACCACACTGGTCTCACCCTCAGATTCAATGTAGAATTCAAATAGTAAAAATAACAAGGCAGGGCCTTTTCAAACTTCAAACTTTATTTAAAATTCAACCATGAGTGATTTTGTGTTGATTCCAACTCTCATAAATCACATTTGACATACTCTAATTGTTTTTGCAAAAAGATAGCATAGTTGTTTGTCTGATCATGGACTAGAGCAAAATAATGACTATGGTGCCATTTCTAGTCCATTTAAATCATCTAAATTCAATTGTTTAAATGGTATGAGAGTTACTCCCTCATTTAAATCATTATATTGAGTAGTCCAACATGAGGTAATGATCTTACTTTATAGCACCTCATGTGTGATTACTTAATGATATTAAATTGTTCCATAGAAGTTTTAAATCACATGAGATATAGTATCTCATTTAAATCTTTTCCTCAAATGATACTTATGAAGTGTTGACCTTGGTCAACATATGATCATACTCTATCATTGGAGGAAATTAAATCTTAAGAAGATTCAATGAGAGGAAATTATTTTCTATTACAAGTTTCTTAAAACACAAGTCAACCCCCTCTTAGGAGTAATGTGTGATGCTAGAGTAATTGGTGTGAATCATTGGTGTGCATAGCCTAGCCCTTAAGAATTGATTGGTGATTGTATACCTCATATCCGTTTAGAGACGCTAGTACCGAGAAATACCAGGAGGAGGAGGTCTACGAGGAGGAAGAAGAACACTTTGATCAATACACCACTCAAGGCAAGCTAACACTCTTGCAAAGTTCCCAAGTGCAAAACTCTAATGGAGCAAGGCACCATTACACTTTTGTTTATGTTCAAGGATCCAATCCCAATGTTTACTCTTGCAAGCTTTTACTTTATTTATCAAAGCTTACCTTATAGTTAATTTTGGTCTAAGTTTAGAATGTTACAAGAACATCAAAAGTAGCCTAGAGAAATACAAGATAGATTAGCACCCCTCATGACTAGTTGCTAGTGCTAAACTAAAAATGTTTACTCTAGATGGGAACATGTGAAAACCAATGACTTTGAAAACCTTGGAATGATGAGTCATTCTATTGAAAGATTTTGAAGTTGAATGTGACATGAAGAACTTGGTGACTTTGACAAAAACTGATGATTGGGTTTGAATGCGATACCTTTCCAATTTTGTGTACCCCCACAATACCTGATTATGGGTAAGGCTTAACTAGAAACTTGTGAATTTTAGTATGGGTTCCCTCTAAACAAGCGTCATAGAGGTTATGCCGAGGCTGCCTCCGTTGAAAGTGAAATGACGTGAACTGAGGTGAATGTACGACCCAAGCCCTGTGCAGTTCCAGGGATAACAGTTGGCTATCACCGGGAGGCCAAACTCATGGGGAGAGGTGCCTATACTAGAGTTTATAAGTGAAAGGTTATGGTTGATGATCCGCATACTGATTTATGATTATTCAGGGTTATCCCTGACGGATGTAATCAAAAGTTGTGGCACAAGTGTGCAACCTCTGCAGAGTGTAAAACTATTTCAATAGCCGTGTCCACGGTTACAGACGATTGGAAAGGCCATACTGTTCCGTTGTCAGATATTTCTAAAAATGAATGGTGAAGTGAATGGTGATCTTGACTTGAAAATAACATGGTTGTGGGAATGACACTAATGTTCCCCCTTGAGTTAAGTTAGGCAAATAAGGAGTCTTTTCTTTTAAAAGGTTTATGAAATAAAATTGGCTTTATGCAAATAAACCTATAGCTTAGCACCCCTTAATAAAATTGATAGTACTTACATTAGTATTAGTTTGCGAGTACTTTAAAGTACTCATGGCTGTGTCCCTGGCTATTCCATTGGCCAGACTATGAAGAGGAGCAGTAGTATCAGGACGATGGACAGCAGGACGTCTATGATAATTAGGATCATCTCCTAACGTCAAGCGTTTCTTGTGGATTAGATGGACTACTACTACTTTGCTTCCGCTATGTATTGTGTTTGTTGATCATTAGATCAACTATTATTGTAAGTGTGGATCATGTGATCCGTTGTTGTAAGAAGACTAGGGTTTGTAATGAATGATGACTCTATGATATCAACTGTTATGTCTCGCAAAAACACTCTTCCTGGGATTGCGATGTATGGCATAATAGGCACATGGACTTAAAAATCCGGATGTTGACACCTCATGAACCAGAGCCGCCGCTGCCTAGAGTTCGTCCCCGCCGCGCCTCCCTCCGCGTCGACTTCCTCGACGGCGCCGACTCCCACCTACCACACGCCGCTCGAGGCGTTCCTGCTCCAGGCGCTTGAGGGTGATTCGCCTTCGTCTTAGGACACCGCCATAGGTCGGACAGGCCGGCCGGTGGTGGGGATGACGAGGCGGTGCTTGCACTGCAGCAACAACGGCCACAATACCTGCACCTGCCACGACCGCGGCGTCAGCAGCGGCGGCGGTGGCGGCGGCGGAGGAGGAGGTGGAGGCCTGAAGCTGTCCGGCATGCAGCTCACATCGGCGCCGGTGGCGGCGATGAAGAAGAGCACGAGCATGAGCTGCATCGTGTCCTCGCTCAGGGGAGGGTCCGGGGGTCGTCACCGGCGGCGGGGGCCGGGGGCGGAGTGTAATATCCCAGGTAATGGGGTTACAAAAATAGAGGAAACAGATGTGTGCATTGCATTCATGCATAGAAAATCTAGGGAATTTTCGCGCTTTAAAGTAAAACAGTCACAGCAACTGAAGTTTCACTTGACCTTGGTGGAATTGAAGAGCTCATCAAGTCCAGTGCTATAAACCTCAATGTGACTTTACTAAAATCTTGTTTTGGGTAGAGATGATTTGATCTAAGGGGTTAGATCAAATGGAATTAAAACCAACACAAGAACATATGAATCAAGGAACAACTATTGGATCTTACTAAAGATCATAACATGGAATTCCTTGCCATAACATATGAACATACATCTATTTGGAAATCAAGTAACAATAAATGGAGAAACCATTCTTCACTTATCTTTTCCATGTCTTAAAAAAATCCATGATCCTACCATGAACCTCATGGTAATCATTTTACTCCATTCTTGGAAACATAACAAGGAGATCAACTCTAGAAATATATATCCTTCTCTATTCCATATTATCATATCTCAAACCTAGAGAGGTGAGAGTTCTATGTTATTTACTAGAGAAGAAATAATAAACTTTGAGTTAAACCTTGGATATACATCCAAGTATTCAAATCATCATCCTTAAGAGAAACCCCAGGGTATTATTCAAGACAACCCTAGAGAGAGATAACCATTTAGGTTAAACATAGATATTGATGATCACATCAACCTCTATGGAGCCTAACCTTAGGTTAGTATTAAAGACCTTTCCAAATGAAAGAGACCAATCATACTAATCCTAGCTTTATCTATTTAAGAATAAAGGACAACCTTTGAACTAAAGTATTAGGTTGTAAACCATTTCTCTTGGAGTGGTGAGATAACCTAATATCACATGGAATAGTATCATATCCATGAATTGATAAAGTAGGGAGGAGGTTAATTCAACCAAGATACCCAAGTGGAGTTTTAGACTAGATACCTATTGAGATATTGTGAATACACCATAAACCCTAGAATAACTATGCCTATGAAAGAGAGCTCAACCTATGGTGATACACTCAAGACTAGTTGAGGCAACACTTGGTCTTGAGGGAGAGAACTAGCCATATACCCAGATGGTTAAATCATCATTCATTGAGAAGAACTCTAAGTGAATATCTCAGGCATTCTCCTGGGATATAAACTTTTGAGGCAACCATAGTAAGCCCATCCTAGAAATTAAAATAGAAGTGCTATACCCTAGTTGATCAAGACAATGCTTGATCATGGAAGTGAGAACTCATTTCATGAGAGATAACTTAGGAAGCCAAACCTTGATCATTATAAATTGAGTAATGATCATAAACCTAAGAACTTGAGATACAAGACATTAAGAACAAGTTGATCATGTCCAATCCATGATCATACCTTGGAGATAAATATTTATTAGTTAAAACCTAGGGGGTTAAACAGATTTTATCCAACACATACAATCATAGGGGAATTAGTAACCCTAAAACCATTTTTCTCATATGATAATTAGAGAGACAACTGAATAGTAACAAACTTTTGTCTAGTCCAGCCCTAACTAAATCCAAATGATCTTGGATTGAATCATCCTATGTGTGGTGAGGAAGAACAATCCTAGCCAAGGTAAGGTGGTGTTGAATCCCACATAGAACCTATCTCCATGTCTTAAATTAACTTGTGAATTACTTGGTGATCACAAGTAAAACCCTAATCTGTATCCCAACATTAGTTGTGCATCACTTGGGTGATCACCACTATAAAACTAATTCACATTTGAGTTCCAAACCATTTGCCAGTAGGTGAATATAATTAGAACCCTAGAATTTCTCACTAGCTAAACCATATGATTAAACCCATGGTGGTGATCCACCAATTAGCTTTATAATTAAGACCAACCCATAATGAGAGAAGTATCTACCTTAGGTATTTCATGGTGTTTTTAAAATATAACACTAGTGCTAACTTTGAAATAGGATTATAATAATGCTTACAAGGCCTTAACAAAAAGATGCTCACATAAAATATTATGCAAGTAATCAAATTATCAAATAAGAGGACAAATCCTAATGATTCTTTCTAATACACTTGGAGTAGAAATTATCAACTCAAATAATTCAAAACAGATTTGATTCCATAAGAAGAAGAAATTAAAAGAGTACATAAAATCATGACTAATTGAAATTTCAATAAAGCTCGCATATATTTAATAAATGTTCAGAACAACAAAACAATGCAGTGATTTTTGTTATTAAGTCCTAATTGAAATATAAAGAAACATCTGCAAAGTAGGATTGAATTCAAATTTGAATTCAACAAATGGAATTGAAAACATAAAATATAAAACAGAAAATGGAAAAGGAGAGAAAACTTTACCTGAACCTTCCTAGCCGACGCAGCCAGCAATCAAGCCCAGCACCACAGCCCAACGCGGCCCAGGCCGCAGCCCAAACGTCGACCCATCATACCGATTCGCAGGAGGGGGCCTCGTCTTCTTCCTCCTGCGCATGGACGACACAGCGAAGGCGTGCACCACTTCGCCGGCCACCTCCTCGTCGATGATAAGGGCGTGCGGACACCAAGGACCAAGCCTGAGGTGCCCATAACCTCTCTCGCGTCCACCGCATCCAAAACCGCCAAGATTCGTGCCCAGTAGTAGCACTGAATTCGTTGTGCATCCCGGCTAGTCGTTGCCGTCGTGTCGACGTTGCCGACCTCCCCGTGAGCTATAAGACCGCACCAAGCATCACCAGAGAACCCTAATGCCTCTCCGCTCATTCAACTGCCCTCCGAACCTCTCTATTTCTCGCAACCGTCTCACAGTAGTCGCCGGGTCGAAGAAGAATCCGACGATAGGAACCACCCTAGCATCCGTGAGGAGGTCCAGCAGATGCACCTCGACTCGTAGAGCCTCTGGGCGGAAGCACGCATCCAGGGGAGCTTGGAGGAGTGTGAATTTCGGCGTTCCCTTTCGCCTGGGTTCGCAGGGAAACTTGAGCTTGACGTCGTCTCCGACCACAATCGAGGTCGCCGACCATCCAGGAAGCATTCTGGTGAGCAGACGCGTCGATTGTGCCCTTACTCACTTCCTGTGATGCATCCTAGCTTCATTTAGTCACTTGGCCGGAGCCCGCCGCTGCAGATGGTGGTCGCCGGCGATGTTCCGGTGGGCTATTCGAGGAACCAACCAGATCATCGGACTTAGCGTGTAGAGGGGGTCCAGATAGTGCTAGTCGCGCGTCCCAGTAGGCCTTAAATCGGCGGCGCCGTCATCGGCTGTCCGCCGGCGTTGAGCCGCCGGCATGGTCAACATGGCCGTGGGGCCATTTCGAGTCTTTGACCGGTCGTTGCTCGCGTGGCAACCGACTTGGTCAATGACCCCACCGACCAGTCTCGTAGGTATATCCAACCGGTAACTTTAGTAATTGCACTTAATTTCAAAATTCCAGAAATTGTCTGAAACTTTGCAAAAATATAGAAAATTAATTATAACTCAGAAAAATATAAATAAGATATCAAAATGTTATTAAAAATGAAAGCTATCCAATAAAAATATAAAATGAAAATTCTATTTTTAATAAAATTTAATTATTTAAAACTCAATAATTAAGTCTTTTCTTTAAATTTTAAATGCAATTAAAATTCAATAAATAGGAAAATTTCCCAAATTATATAAAACCAGTAAATAAATAAAGAAAAAAATAAAACTAATTTTCCTTATTTGTTATTTTGTTAAATCATAATTAGAGAGATTTAAACCCTAATTAATAATTACCTTAATTATTAATTCATCAAAAATAACAAAATATCAAATCCAATATTATTTTTATTTCAAAGTTATTAATAACTTCAACTTTATAATGAAGTTATTAACCTAAAAATTAAATAGTAATTATGAAACTTGAGATCCATTTTAAATAACAATATGGTTTCATAATTTTATATGAAACCCTAAAACCCTAAAGTCATTAGGAACCCTAAGCTCCATTATTTCGTGTGCACCTTAATTTGTTTCTAACCTAACCCTAGGTTAGAACATGGGATCATGCTACTCAATTATCATAGTGCCATGATTAGCAACTAAAGACATATCTATATCCACATAAAATGTAGAACCCTATCACTAACAATTTAGCATTCCATGTATGCATACCATTAAACCAAGTTGATCAAGTAGGATCAAACCTAGTCCCTATCACCAAGGATCTCATCCTTTATTAAACTTAATTAGCATCACACCATTGTGATGAACTCCAATAGCATCTATGCCCAATAATTATCATTACATAACCATAGTCCATTAAACCCTACCAATACTTCATAATTATGAACCATCCTATTTAGCAACAGATTATTCATTACTTATTATATCCAATAACAAACCTTAGACAACCTCAACCCTAATTGCAATACTTCTTATTCCTTAAGAAGTATGTTCTTCAAAAGTTATTCTTTTAAAGCAAATAAGTAATCATCATCAACCCTGCTTATAAGGACCTATAAACCCTAGTTAGCTATCACCAACAAAATGCACCAATCTTGATATCAACCTTGTATGAATAATTGCTTAGGATGCCTAGGCTTAACTCAACCTTACCATCCCTAGATGTTGATGAATCCAACCTTATTGGGATCCATCTACTACTTACTCCAGAAACCAATTAGAACCATAGAAAACCATAGAACCCCACAAATCTAATAATCATACTTGTTCTTTATTAAATAACATGTTCTTCAAAAGTTATTCTTTTGAATTATATAATAAGTAATCATCAACCATGCACTACAGGACATAAAATTGACAACTGCTCTTTACTTATTATACAACTACTATTCCTGGGTGTGTATGATTGTTACTATGCATTTTACCACTTGCTTATGATTCTAAAACAACACAACTCTGGATAAGAACCTTGTTTGTGAATCACTCTAAAAGTACAACACACCCAAAACTAATCATTACAACTCACTAATCCTAAATCATCGGGGTTAGGTCACGCTTAGAGCGATTGCATCTCATACTTATGCATTAGTGCATCCTTGCCAATCTTTTAAACATCGTCCTTACCGGACGATGTGTTATCGCCGGATTTTAGCCAAAGGAGGAGATGGGCCGTGATTGAGATGGGCTTAGAGGATATGCACATAAAGTGTTTCTGAATCGGCCTCGTGCGAGAAGTTTGGGCTAGATTGCCCGTATATTTGTATATTATGGTAGATCACGTTTCAGTTTAGAATTAAGAGACAGAGTTTGGTTCGTACACAATTAGGTTTATTCCAAAGATAGAAAGTCTACGGACTATAAATATGTACCTAGGGTTATTGAGAAAGGAGGACGATCACGTTCACAACAAACACAATCTAGGCGCATCGCCACCCCTTGTTTCAAGGGTTTCTTCCGGGTAAGCGTCATGCTGCCTAGATCGCATCTTGCGATCTAGGCAGTATCGGTTTATTCGTTGTTTTGTGTTGCTCGTACTGAAGCCTTTTTGATGGCGAGTAATACCATTATCATAGATGTTTTGGGGCTAACATCGATACTTTTCTGATATGCTTGCTTAGTTATGCTGCCCCTAAATATCTAGCTGCCTTTGCACCTATCTTGGGTGTAAGGGCAGCGTCTTGCTTGGTCTTTATTTAGTAGATCTGATCTGTTATGGTTGTTCCTTGTTCTCCAAGGATTAGTTTGATATCCGCATGGTTAGGCCTTGCAAACGGGTTGAACGATCCAATAGTACGTAAGGTATGGTTTGCCGATCCTAGAGGGATTGTTCCGGGAATCGACTTTGTGTTGGTTTTTAGGCCTCTTCTAGGACTAGTTTTCTATTATCTTTCGTATCTGCCAGGCTCAACTACGCGTAGGATATTCCGATTATGCGGTGAAAGCCCTAGACTGTCGTAGATTGATTTAACTTGGTTTTGATAAAGCAGGATCCTGATGGCGTGTATTTCACACGTTCGTTGGGCAACCCCAAGAGGAAGGTATGATGCGCACAGCAGCAAGTTTTCCCTCAGAAAGAAACCAAGGTTTATCGAACCAGGAGGAGCCAAGAAGCACGTTGAAGGTTGATGGCGGCGGGATGTAGTGCGGCGCAACACCGGAGATTCCGGCGCCAACGTGGAACCCGCACAACACAACCAAAGTACTTTGCCCCAACGAAACAAGTGAGGTTGTCAATCTCACCGGCTTGCTGTAACAAAGGATTAACCGTATTGTGTGGAAGATGATTGTTTGCAGAGAAAATAGTAAAAACAAGTATTGCAGCAGATTTGTATTTCAAGTATTAAAGAATGGACCGGGGTCCACAATTCACTAGAGGTGTCTCTCCCATAAGATAAAAGCATGTTGGGTGAACAAATTACAGTCGGGCAATTGACAAATAGAGAGGGCATAACAATGCACATACATGACATGATAAGTATAGTGAGATTTAATTGGGCATTACGACAAAGTACATAGACCGCCATCCAACTGCATCTATGCCTAAAAAGTCCACCTTCAGGTTATCATCCGAACCCCTCCAGTATTAAGTTGCTAACAACGTGACAATTGCATTAAGTATGGTGCGTAATGTAATCAACAACTACATCCTCTGGACATAGCGCCAATGTTTTATCCCTAGTGGCAACAAGACAACACAACCTTAGAACTTTCTCATCACTCGTCCCGGTGTCAATGCAGGCATGAACCCACTATCGAGCATAAATACTCCCTCTTGGAGTTAAGAGTAAAAACTTGGCCGAGCCTCTACTAGTAACGGAGAGCATGCAAGATCATAAACAACACATATGTAATAACTTGATAATTAACATGACATGGTATTCTCTATCCATCGGATCCCGACAAACACAACATAGAGTATTACAGATAGATGATCTTGATCATGTTAGGCAGCTCACAAGATCCAACAATGAAGCACAATGAGGAGAAGACAACCATCTAGCTACTGCTATGGACCCATAGTCCAGGGGTGAACTACTCACTCATCACTCCGGAGGCGACCATGGCGGTGTAGAGTCCTCCGGGAGATGAATCCCCTCTCCGGCAGGGTGCCGGAGGAGATCTCCGTAATCCCCCGAGATGGGATCGGCGGCGGCGGCGTCTCGATAAGGTTTTCCGTATCGTGGTTTTTCGCATCGGGGTTTCGCGACGGAGGCTTTAAGTAGGCGGAAGGGCAGCAGTCGGGGCCCGACGAGGGGGCCACACCATAGGCGGCGCGGGCCCCCCGTGCCGCGCCGCCTTATGGTGTCGCCACCTCGTGGCCCCACTTCGTATGTTCTTCGGTCTTCCGGAAGCTCCGTGGAAAAATAGGCCCCCGGGTCTTCGTTTCGTCCAATTCCGAGAATATTTCGTTACTAGGATTTCTGAAACCAAAAACAGCAGAAAACGTGAACCGGCACTTCGGCATCTTGTTAATAGGTTAGTTCCAGTAAAATGCACGAATATGACATAAAGTGTGCATAAAACATGTAGGTATCATCAATAATATGGCATAGAACATAAGAAATTATCGATACGTCGGAGACGTATCAAGCATCCCCAAGCTTAGTTCTGCTCGTCCCGAGCGAGGTAAAACGATAACAAAGATAATTTCTGAAGTGATATGCCATCATAACCTTGATCATACTATTTGTAAACATATGTAGTGAATGCAGCGATCAAAACAATGGTAATGACATGAGTAAACAAGTGAATCATATAGCAAAGACTTTTCATGAATAGTACTTCAAGACAAGTATTAATAAGTCTTGCATAAGAGTTAACTCATAAAGCAATAAATCAAAGTAAAGGTATTGAAGCAACACAAAGGAAGATTAAGTTTCAGCGGTTGCTTTCAACTTGTAACATGCATATCTCATGGATAATTGTCAACATAGAGTAATATAACAAGTACAATATGCAAGTATGTAGGAATCAATGCACAGTTCACACAAGTGTTTGCTTCTTGAGGTGGAGAGAGATAGGTGAACTGACTCAACATAAAAGTAAAGAGAATGGTCCTTCAAAGAGGAAAGCATCGATTGCTATATTTGTGCTAGAGCTTTTATTTTGAAAACATGAAACAATTTTGTCAACGGTAGTAATAAAGCATATGAGTTATGTACATTATATCTTACAAGTTGCAAGCCTCATGCATAGTATACTAATAGTGCCCGCACCTTGTCCTAATTAACTTGGACTACCGGATCTTTGCAATGCATATGTTTTGACCAAGTGTCACAATGGGGTACCTCCATGTCGCCTGTACAAAGGTCTAAGGAGAAAGCTCGCATTTTGGATTTCTCGCTTTTGATTATTCTCAACTTAGACATCCATACCGGGACAACATGGACAACGTGATAATGGACTCCTCTTTAATGCATAAGCATGTGGCAACAATTATTATTCTCATATGAGATTGAGGATATATGTCCAAACTAAAACTTCCACCATGAATCATGGCTTTAGTTAGCGGCCCAAAGTTCTTCTCTAACAATATGCATGCTCCAACCATGAAGGTGGTAGATCTCTCTTGCTTCAGACAAGACGGACATGCATAGCAACTCACATGATATCCAACAAAGAATAGTTGATGGCGTCCCCGAAACATGGTTATCGCTCAACAAGCAACTTAATAAGAGATAAAGTGCATAAGTACATATTCAATACCACAATAGTTTTTAAGCTATTTGTCCCATGAGCTATATATTGCAAAGGTGAATGATGGAATTTTAAAGGTAGCACTCAAGCAATTTACTTTGGAATGGCGGAGAAATACCATGTAGTAGGTAGGTATGGTGGACACAAATGGCATAGTGGTTGGCTCAAGGATTTTGGATGCATGAGAAGTATTCCCTCTCGATACAAGGTTTAGGCTAGCAAGGTTATTTGAAACAAACACAAGGATGAACGGTACAACAAAACTCACATAAAAGACATATGGTAAACATTATAAGACTCCATACCGTCTTCCTTGTTGTTCAAAACTCAATACTAGATGTTATCTAGACTCTAGAGAAACCAAATATGCAAACCAAATTAGCAAGCTCTAAGTATTTCTTCATTAACGGGTGCAAAGTATATGATGCAAGAACTTAAACATGAGCACAACAATTGCCAAGTATCAAATTATCCAAGACATTTTAGAGTTACTACATGTAGCATTTTCCAATTCCAACCATATAACAATTTAACGAAGAAGAACTTCGCCATGAATACTATGAGTAGAGCCTAAGGACATATTTGTCCATATGCTACAGCGGAGCGTGTCTCTCTCCCATAAAGTGAATGCTAGGATCCATTTTATTCAAACAAAACAAAAAACAAAAACAAACTAACGCTCCAAGCAAAGTGCATAAGATGTGACGGAATAAAAATATAGTTTCGTGGGAGGAACCCGATAATGTTGTCGACGAAGAAGGGGATGCCTTGGGCATCCCCAAGCTTAGACGCTTGAGTCTTCTTAAAATATGCAGGGGTGAACCACCGGGGCATCCCCAAGCTTAGAGCTTTCACTCTCCTTGATCATATTGCATCATACTCCTCTCTTGATCCTTGAAAACTTCCTCCACACCAAACTCGAAACAACTCATTAGAGGGTTAGTGCATAATAAAAATTCACATGTTCAGAGGTGACACAATCATTCTTAACACTTCTGGACATTGCATAAAGCTACTGGACATTAGTGGATCAAAGAAATTCATCCAACATAGCAAAAGAGGCAATGCGAAATAAAAGACAGAATCTGTCAAAACAGAACAGTCCGTAAAGATGGATTTTATTAGGCCACCAGACTTGCTCAAACGAAAATGCTCAAATTGAATGAAAGTTGCGTACATATCTGAGGATCATGCTCGTAAATTGGCTTAATTTTCTGAGCTACCTACAGGGAGATAGACCCAGATTCGTGACAGCAAAGAAATCTGGAACTGCGCAGTAATCCAAATCTAGTACTTACTTTTCTATCAAAGACTTTACTTGGCACAACAAAACTCAAAACTAAGATAAGGAGAGGTTGCTACAGTAGTAAACAACTTCCAAGACACAAATATAAAACAAAAATACTGTAGTAAAAACATGGGTTGTCTCCCATAAGCGCTTTTCTTTAACGCCTTTCAGCTAGGCGCATAAAGTGTAAATCAAGTGTTATCGAAGGGTGGTGCACCTACAGCGGGGTTTGGAGTTTTCTCAACCATGCATAGTATATTGGATACATAAGTTTCAGCGTCTCCCTTCTCATTAGTCTTGGGCTTGCTACTCTCATCGAACAAATTTTCAGGAACAAGCCAAGCATAGTTATGTTCTAGTGCATCATTCATAGCTAGGAGTTTACATGGTATGGGTGCTTTGATCTCCCCACCATCATCAATATTATTAGTGTATCTTATTCTATCCATGTCCATCTTTTCAAGGAGACCAACAAAGTTAGTATGAGAACCAAGCATATTAAATTTAGCAAAGACCTTTCTAGCCTCTCTTGCTAGACCACCAAATTCTCTAAGAAGGGTTTCTAAAACAAAATCTTTCTTTTCCCCTTCTTCCATATCACCAAGTGTAAGAAACATGTGTTGGATTATAGGATTTAGATTAACAAATTTAGTTTCCAACAGGCGAACTAAAGCAGCAGCAGCAATTTCATAAGTGGGAGCAAGGTCTACCAAATGTCTATCTTCAAAATCTTCAATGGTACTAACATGGGTGAAAAATTCTTCTATATTGTTTCTCCCAATGATAGACCCGCGTCCTACCGGTATGTTCTTTGTGGTAAAATTAAAAGGAAACATGATGAAATAAGTAAAGTAAATGCAAGTAACTAATTTTTTTGTGTTTTTGATATAGCAAACAAGATAGCAAATAAAGTAAAGCTAGCAACTAATTTTTTTGTGTTTTGATATAATGCAGCAAAGAAAGTAGTAAATAAAATAAAGCAAGACAAAAACAAAGTAAAGAGATTGAGAAGTGGAGACTCCCCTTGCAGCGTGTCTTGATCTCCCCAGCAACGGCGCCGTAAAATATGCTTGATGGCGTGTATTTCACACGTTCGTTGGGCAACCCCAAGAGGAAGGTATGATGCGCACAGCAGCAAGTTTTCCCTCAGAAAGAAACCAAAGTTTATCGAACCAGGAGGAGCCAAGAAGCACGTTGAAGGTTGATGGCGGCGGGATGTAGTGCGGCGCAACACCAGAGATTCCGGCGCCAACGTGGAACCTGCACAACACAACCAAAGTACTTTGCCCCAACGAAACAGTGAGGTTGTCAATCTCACCGGCTTGCTCGTAACAAAGGATTAACCGTATTGTGTGGAAGATGATTGTTTGCAGAGAAAATAGTAAAAACAAGTATTGCAAGCAGATTTGTATTTCAAGTATTAAAGAATGGACCGGGGTCCACAGTTCACTAGAGGTGTCTCTCCCATAAGATAAAAGCATGTTGGGTGAACAAATTACAGTCGGGCAATTGACAAATAGAGAGGGCATAACAATGCACATACATGACATGATAAGTATAGTGAGATTTAATTGGGCATTACGACAAAGTACATAGACCGCCATCCAACCGCATCTATGCCTAAAAAGTCCACCTTCAGGTTATCATCCGAACCCCTCCAGTATTAAGTTGCTAACAACAGACAATTGCATTAAGTATGGTGCGTAATGTAATCAACAACTACATCCTCGGACATAGCGCCAATGTTTTATCCCTAGTGGCAACAACGACAACACAACCTTAGAACTTTCTCGTCACTGTCCCGTGTGTCAATGCGGCATGAACCCACTATCGAGCATAAATACTCCCTCTTGGAGTTAAGAGTAAAAACTTGGCCGAGCCTCTACTAGTAACGGAGAGCATGCAAGATCATAAACAACACATATGTAATAACTTGATAATTAACATGACATGGTATTCTCTATCCATCGGATCCCGACAAACACAACATAGAGTATTACGGATAGATGATCTTGATCATGTTAGGCAGCTCACAAGATCCAACAATGAAGCACAATGAGGAGAAGACAACCATCTAGCTACCGCTATGGACCCATAGTCCAGGGGTGAACTACTCACTCATCACTCCGGAGGCGACCATGGCGGTGTAGAGTCCTCCGGGAGATGAATCCCCTCTCCGGCAGGGTGCCGGAGGAGATCTCCGAATCCCTCGAGATGGGATCGGCGGCGGCGGCGTCTCGCAAGGTTTTCCGTATCGTGGTTTTTCGCATCGGGGGTTTCGCGACGGAGGCTTTAAGTAGGCGGAAGGGCGGAGTCGGGGCCCGACGAGGGGCCACACCATAGGGCGGCGCGGGCCCCCCTGAGCCGCGCCGCCTTGTGGTGTCGCCACCTCGTGGCCCTACTTCGTATGTTCTTCGGTCTTCCGGAAGCTCCGTGGAAAAATAGGCCCCCGGGTCTTCGTTTCGTCCAATTCCGAGAATATTTCGTTACTAGGATTTCGAAACCAAAAACAAGCAGAAAACGAGGACTGGCACTTCGGCATCTTGTTAATAGGTTAGTTCCAGAAAATGCACGAATATGACATAAAGTGTGCATAAAACATGTAGGTATCATCAATAATATGGCATAGAACATAAGAAATTATCGATACGTCGGAGACGTATCAGATCCCCATGTGGTCGTAGATCCAATACGAACCATGGGTCAATCGGCTCTTTGAGCCGATTCACAGGGTAACCTGAGAGCCGATCGAGGCTCGGATTTAATGTTTACGTGTCTGCCATGCAGGAAACTAATCGAAGCAATCCATCACCTTCCTGACTAGGTATAGGTCAGGTGGCACGCCCTCGCAACAGCCAGGACGTGTGCCGGAGTTTGCGGGCCGTCGCCCGAGGGACCAGGACCCGCCAGCAGTTCTGGGAGCCTCCCGGCTCTTCGTGTTGCTCGTCGCTGCTCGCCGGTGGATTTTGGCAGGCAACACATTCTGGCACACCCGGTGGGACATTCTACAGCAACTGCGTCAACATTTGCAGCTGAGATGGCGGACAAACCAATCACGTACGAAGATCTGCTTGAGGAGCACAAGAAGAAATATGATGAGATTAAATCCGTCTTCGAATCCGATCTCATCGGCTCTTTCGAGAGGACCCGTCAACATGGCATTAGGTGGAGAGGGTTCTCACCCGAAGGCGTTCTCGATGAAGTAGATCTGTCTGTCCCTTCGGAGGAACGCACAGAGCTCTGCGCCAGGAAGTTAATTACATGGTAGCTCATTCTCTACACCGTCATTCTGAGAGCCTGGTGAACGCTTTCGAGCGCATTGTGGTTCGCGTGGTTCAGGAAATCATGAAGCATCAGTACACTCCGTCAGGACCTGCCCTAGGGACTCACCAGGGAGAAATACCGTTCCGGACCGGACCGCGACTGCCATTCGCGCTTGCGGCTCCCGAGCCACGGGGTTCACCGGCATACGTCGTCTACAAGGTTGGAGGCGATCCTGGCGATTGCCAATTC
>NC_061510.1:233518879-233620202 GCF_022539505.1 Lolium rigidum | reverse complement strand
GAGAGTCGCTTTCTACCTCAGCAGAAGGATGTTGGATGCAGAGACTAGGTACCCTGAGATCGAGAAGTTGTGCCTCTGCCTATTTTTTACCTGCACCAAGCTTCGTCACATCTTGCTGTCAGCGGAAATTGTCATCATATGCAAATCAGATGTCATCAAACATATGCTGTCGGCTCCTGTGTTGAAAGGCCGACTCGGTAAGTGGATGTTTGCATTATCGGAATTTGATATCCGGTATCAGCCTGCGAAAGCGATCAAGGGACGAGCGTTGGCCGATCTTATTCTTCGAACGAATCAACAACGATATAGCAGCAGCTTGTCCGTGCGTGCATGGGCCATGTTTTTCGATGGATCGGCTTGTGATGATGGTTGCGGCATCGGCATTCTACTCGTGTCGCCCCGGGGGGCAACATATTCCTTCTCCATCAGGCTACCTACCCCTTGCACCAACAATGTCGCTGAGTATGAAGTAATACGCAAGGGAGTGGAGTTTCTTTTGGAAGCCGGGGCAGAAGCGGTGGAACTTTTTGGAGACTCAAAATTGGTGATTTCCCAACTCACGGAGGAATACAAATGTTAGAGCGAGTCGCTCTTCCCATTATGGATGCAATGCCGTGAGCTGATGGCACAATTTACGTACATAAACTTCAATTGGATCCCGAGGTCGCAAAATATCGAGGCGAACGATCTCGCACAGATGGCGTCAGGCTACAAGGACGTAGCAGGAGGAGCCGATGTTCAGGTACGAGTTCTCGGAATCGGATGATCTGGAGAGCCGATATCTTCAATTACTTGAAAGATTCGGCTCGGGGGCACCTAAACGGATAGGGTACAAGGCCATGAAGTATGTCCTTATTGGAGATGACATGTTCTACGAGGACTTTGGAAGGGTTACTTCTCGGATGTACGGGACCAGCCGAGTCAAATCGGCTCTTACACGAGGTACATGAAGGCGCTGTGGAACTCACCAATCGGCTCATAAGATGAAATGGTTGATCGGGCGATCGGGGTTTTATTGGCCCACCATGCTTGAGGATTGTTTTAAGTACTATAAAGGGTGTCAAGCGTGTCAGAAGTTTGGGAAAATTCAGATGGTACCCGCATCGGCAATGAACCCCATCATCAAGCCTTGGCCATTTCGAGGTTGGGGCATGGATATGATCGGCAAAATCAATCCTCCATCGAGCAAAGGTCATGTGTGGATTCTGGCCATTACAGATTATTTTACTAAATGGGTGGAGGCCGTCCCTATGAAGTCAGTGGCATCGGCCGATGTTATCAATTTTGTGAAAGAACATGTCATTCATAGATTCGGGATTCCCCAGACTATCACGACCGATGGAGATTCGGTCTTCATTTCTCGCGAGTTTAGAAAGTTCTGCGAGGACATGGGAATTAAGTTGATCCGATCGTCTCCATACTATGCTCAAGCAAATGGGCAAGCTGAAGCATCCAACCAGAGCCTTATCAAGCTGATTAAGAGGAAAGTCGACGAGCACCCTAGACGTTGGCACGAGGTATTGTCAGAGGCTTTGTGGGCTTATCGCATGTCATGTCATGGAGCGATAAAAACCTCGCCATACCATCTGGTCTATGGACAAGAAGCCGTGTTGCCCTGGGAAATCACGGCTGGGTCGAGACGTATTACGTTTCAGAATGATTTAACAACTGAAGAATATGCAGCCTCGATGAGTGATAGCGTTGAGGATCTAACGGAACTTAGACTCTGGTCACTTGAGAAAATTAAAGAGAACAAAGCCAAGGTAGCTCGCGCATATAATAAGAAGGTGAGACCAAAGGAGTTCCACGTTGGTGATGCGGTATGGGAAGGCTGTATTGCCATTGGGGACTAAGGATGCAGTGTATGGTAAATGGTCTCCAAATTGGCACGGGCCGTACAGGGTCGACCAAGTTTTAAAGGGTAACGCATACATGCTCGAGGAGCTGAGCCGTGTGAAGTTCCCAGTGGCTTTTAATGGTCAGCATCTCAAGAAATATTTCCCAAGTATGTGGGATGACGGACAGTGAAATATGGGGGCCGATGCATGAAATTGGCCAGTAAAAAATATATACAAAGCAACAGGACGCAAAGCACAGCCGATGCACAGACATCGACTTTAGAATAAAAAAGCCGATGCGCAGCCATCGACTCTAGAGGTACAAACTGTTACGAGCAGATATCAGTACAAAAGCCGATGCGCAGCCATCGACTCTAGAGGTACAAACTGTCACGAGCAGGTATCAGGTTACATGGATAGGCTCTACTGAAGGAATGCCTCGAAGGCACGGAGGGCGTCAGCACGGACACGATCCACCTCGGCGATCTCGGCCTCGTCATCTTCGTCCTCGCCCGTCACTAGCTGTTTGTTCAGGGCCCGTATTTCTGCCGGATCAGTTTTCGGTTGAGCTTTGAGGCCTTCGCTTCCTCTTGGGAGCGGGCAATAAGAGCTTCCTTATCATGAATAAGCTGCTTGGTTGCCCGGACCCTCTCTTCAAGGTCCTCCAATTCCTTTCGCAAGGTCTCAAGTTCGGCGGTGCTGACAGAGGTGTCAGTTTTGGCATCTAAGGCCGCCTTTTTCTCATTGAGCCGCTGACATTTGTCTGCAATATCGGCTTTCAACGGAAGTTGGGCGTGGCGTAGATCGATTCTCTGACGAGCTAACTTCACCCTTGACCTGTAGGCAGACAGAGTCACAACCGGCCAAAGTTTCACCTACAACGTTACCGGGAGGTGGTGTTGGATTTCTTCAAGAACACTCTTCACTTCCTCGGGGTCTTCGACCAACGTCTCGATCGGGGAGGAAAGCAGGGCTTTGAGACGCTGAAATTGACGTAGGACAGCGCTGGGTCGTGGTTCATCGCATGCCGTAGAAGGAGCTGGTTCGATGGATTCATGGTTGAACGTTAGCAAGCCCAAGAGGCCACAACCCTGACAAACAGAAATAGCGTCAGTATGCAGCAGAAAGGATGGGTAAGCCAAACGAAAGGAGTATACCTCTCCTGAGACCAGGGGACAGCCGATGATGAGGTAATCGGCTCTTGTGTTTCTGCTGGGGACTTGGCCAAATTGGCGACCTTGTCAACGACACCTTTAGGGATTACTGGATCCAGGCTTGCGGAGGGCATCAGTACTTCCTCGACTCCCCCACTAGAAGCTGTCATCGGTACGCAAAGGAGGTGGTTAGCCGATGCGAGCAGCAATGGATTAGCATGAAAGATGAGCCGGGGAGAGTATGGAGGGTAATTACATTTGAAGCCTCTTGGTTTGATGAAGGGGCTCGCGGTTCCTTTCGAGTCCTCTTGGTGCATCGGCTCTTTGTGCGTAGACCGCCTTGCCCCGCTTTGATTGGAGCTTGGGGGACAACAGGTTCGGGAACGGCCTTTTCCTGGAAGCCGATGGTGGCAAATCTGGCTGGCTCTGCGTGGTGATTTTCCCAGAGTTACCTGAGCTCGAATCCCCTCGACTGGATTGTGTTTCCTCGCTGGAGTTGTCTTCGGTGGAGGCCTATAAAAGAAGAGTTAGTAAGCACAAGCATGTTTGCAGAAGCCCATAAGGATAGATGAAATCAGTCAAGGCATGGATCAACGTACGTGCAAGCTCTCTTGATCTGGAGAAGGGCTCCGGCGCTTCAAAGTTTTCCTGACGGCTACTTTCCTCACCGTGGTTCTCGCCTTGGTTGAGGCTCGGGGGGCAGCTGGCCCGGGAGATACTTTGCTCTTGGAAGCCGATTTTGGTGAGATCGGCTGGCTGCGCATCAAAACCTTTTTCAAGGGTGGCGAGCTTTTGCGGAAGAGGACCACGGGAGCCGGTGGGAAGAATTCAAAGGGGAGCCGTCATCATGTGTAGGTTACTGGACCATCTTGTTGCTGCAAGGAGACAGAGCAAGGTTATAAAAATCATTGTAAGCCACTTCAAGAAAATTTGCGAGTGGTAGTACCTGTTTTGCGGGAATATTGTATTCAGCATCGAGTTGTTTCAGCAACGGTCCCAGAGCTCTCCTGAAGGCATGAGTTTTCCACATTGACCACCAGGTCTCAAAACCATCGGTCGACGAGGTGAAAGAGAGGTTGTTAGGGACTGGGATGGCTAGAGCATCAAAGAAAGAGTAACACCTCTGACCGGTGAGGAGATCGGGCAAATCAGCTGCTGCTCTACGTTAAGTGGTGGATGAAGAAATGGGGAGACACCTGCCCAAGACCAAAGCTGCCGGGCTGCTACGACCGGGTGATATGACTCATAACCAGGTTTGATTATTCTGTTTGATGTGCTCATGCCAACTGGAAGGAAGCAGGGACGGATCATGGTGGAATACAATTGCCGGCTGCTGGTATCATCGGCAAAGCTGTGTAGCCTGAAGGAGACTGGATTTTCAAAAAATTTAGATTCCGTGTAAGGAAAAAAGAGAGGATTGTCCAGGCCTTGGAAGAAAATGATGAACCACTTTGATGCTTCCTTGGGGATCAATTTGCTACCTGGAAGGCTATACAAGGCTTGGCCGTAGCTAGTGCATCGGATCTGCTTCCCGTTAGCATACGGAAAGGTGCAAGTGGCCAAAAGTGGGAAGTTTGGGACATGGTTCGGGAAATACAGGCTGAGCCCATAGCTGAATAAACCACCGGGGACCTCCTGTTTTGGCTGTTTGTTGGGAGAATAATTTGACGGACATTAGTTGGAGATATCGATAGACCTCTCCAAGGAACGGTTTGCCGAGGCCAAGGCTGGGTGCCTGCGGCAAGTTCATAGGCCAAGGAAAGATAATTCTTGGTCGGAGCAAGTGAAGGGCCACAGAATATGAAGTGTTCCAACCAAAAATTGAGGAAGGCCGTGTGTTCTTTCTCTGTTACAGGGCCTTTATTTTTCATGTGGCGTCGAAGGTAAGCACCCCAGTTTGTGCACTCTGTTTTGGAAGAGAGTTTGAAAGGAACCCTTGGCAGCATAAAAGCGGAGGAGGTGGGAGATGTAATGTCTAGGCCGGTGATCATTACCACATCTAGCAGAGTTGGTGTCATGGGGCCGTGGCCAAACATGAAGCAGTCCAGAGCATCAGACCAGAAGTAGCCGATGGTTTTTAGAAGGTTTTCATGCTTCTCAAGGGGAGATAATGATAAGGACAGAGCATCGGCTATTCCTGTGGTTTCCCATGTGGGTTGGTAAGTTTTGGATATTCTACTATACCAGGAAACCCAATCTTCAGGAGGGTTAGGCCAGGCTCGTAAGCAGTCGGCCCAAGAAGTTAGATCTAAATTTTGGCTCACGAAGGGGATCCTATTGGCCTCGCAAGAAATCGGATGGGCAGGACTCTCGACGGTACGGGGGCCAAGACAAAGAGAGTTTGGAAGAGAAGGATGCGGCAACGGAATGTACGATACCTAAAATTAATGGTGGAATAGAGCATTAATTCGGATGTTTGCTATTAATTCTAACACTATGCTCGGATGGCGAGGGCGGTTAGAGGATTACCTTCAGGCCAGAGACCGTTGCGTTGGCATTGGATGATTCCGCCATCTGATTCGCCGGCGGAGATGAATCTGCGCAGTTGGGGATCTGGGATTCGCGTTGCCGCGAGTTGAATCTGTTTGATGGGCAATTGGAGATCTGAGACAAGGGTCACAGGTTACCGTTTGAAATTTGGGGAATGACCGCTTGGATCGGTCTAAATGGGTAGCGAGTACGGCCTTGCTGGCGTTTTTTGGTAAAAGACCGATGCGTTGCTATCGGCTCTTTGTGCGTTGACCTATTTTGACAATCGGGAAAATCAGACGTAGAAGCATTCTTCATTGATTAAAAGAGGATTTTTACAATAAGAGCCGATTGCTCACAAAAGGAAGATCTGCTACCTAATGTACTACTACTAGCCCTATTCTAGTAGTCCCTAATCTAGGGGCCGGCGCCGTCGCTGCCCTCGTCGTCGCCGTCTTCGCCGCTATCGGCGCTGCTGCCGGCGATGCCTTCGTCGCTGCTGCTGGAGCTGTCGGTAGGGGCTTCTTCTTCGTTGTCGTCGTCGTCGTCGTCCTCCGACCCTGCGGAGAAGCGCTTCGCCGGCGGGTAGTCATAGGAGGAGGTGTCGTCCTCCGCTTCATCCTCTCCGTCGGAGGAGAGGTCCTCGCCCCAGGAGAAGGCGTCGTCGTCGCTCTCTTCCTCCAGCTCCCCGTCCACGAGGAACTGGAGGTTATCCTCCCCGTCGGTCAAGGATTCGTCATACTCGACCCGACGGCGAAGTCCCAATCCACCTCGTCCCACCATTGTGGGGCGCGGGCCTCGTACGCCGCTGTCGGGTCGTACTCCGGCGTCGGCTCGCGGGAGGAGGAGGATTGGAAGGAGAGACCCGAAGAGGCAGAGGAGGAGTCCATGGTTGCAGAGGAGGGTTTTTTCGATTGCTAATGCAGAGCAAGAAGATGAGGAAGCGAACTGCTCGGATGAGATTAAATAAAGGGGATATAGTGGGAGATGATTCAATGCTAGGGGCAGTTTTCGAGGATGCGGTGCCAAAACTGTCAAATCATGCAGTGCGGAGAAGTTGAGAAGGCAAGGCATCATGATGGAAGGGTACTGTAGCGGTTCTGCTCTGCAGCGCGTAACCCGATGAAGGAAAACAGAGTGGTTTTGGAATTATTATTGCCAAAACCAGGGGGCATGTGTTATCGCCGGATTTTAGCCAAAGGAGGAGATGGGCCGTGATTGAGATGGGCTTAGAGGATATGCACATAAAGTGTTTCTGAATCGGCCTCGTGCGAGAAGTTTGGGCTAGATTGCCCGTATATTTGTACATTATGGTAGATCACGTTTCAGTTTAGAATTAAGAGATAGAGTTTGGTTCGTACACAATTAGGTTTATTCCAAAGATAGAAAGTCTACGGACTATAAATATGTACCTAGGGTTATTGAGAAAGGAGGACGATCACGTTCACAACAAACACAATCTAGGCGCATCGCCACCCCTCGTTTCGAGGGTTTCTTCCGAGTAAGCGTCATGCTGCCTAGATCGCATCTTGCGATCTAGGCAGTATCGGTTTATTCGTTGTTTTGTGTTGCTCGTACTGAAGCCTTGTTGATGGCGAGTAATACCGTTATCATAAATGTTTTGGGGCTAACATCGATACTTTTCTGATATGCTTGCTTAGTTATGCTGCCCCTAAATATCTAGCTACCTTTGCACCTATCTTGGGTGTAAGGGCAGTGTCTTGCTTGGTCTTTATTTAGTAGATCTGATCTGTTATGGTTGTTCCTTGTTCTCCAAGGATTAGTTTGATATCCGCATGGTTAGGCCTTGTAAACGGGTTGAACGATCCAGTAGTGCGTAAGGTATGGTTTGCCGATCCTAGAGGGATTGTTCGGGAATCGACTTTGTGTTGGTTTTTAGGCCTCTTCTAGGACTAGTTTTCTATTATCTTTCGTATCTGCCAGGCTCAACTACGCGTAGGATGTTCCGATTATGCGGTGAAAGCCCTAGACTCTCGTAGATTGATTTAACTTGGTTTTGATAAAGCAGGATCCCCATGTGCTCGTAGATCCAATACGAACCATGGGTCAATCGGCTCTTTGAGCCGATTCACAGGGTAACCTGAGAGCCGATCGAGGCTCGGATTTAATGTTTACGTGTACGCCATGCAGGAAACTAATCGAAGCAATCCGTCACCTTCCTGACTAGGTATAGGTCAGGTGGCACGCCCTCGCAACAACCAGGACGTGTGCCGGAGTTTGCGGGCCGTCGCCCGAGGGACCAGGACCCGCCAGCAGTTCTGGGAGCCTCCCGGCTCTTCGTGTTGCTCGTCGCTGCTCGCCGGTGGGTTTTGGCAGGCAACACGATGATGCTATTTCAGAATTTGGAGTTATTGCGTATCGAAGACCTTGTCTGCATAATCTTGCAGTCAAGAAAGGCAAGTTCATCACTTGCTCATGTCATTTGAGTATTTTTACCAAATTACTTACAAAGTACTATGTTTAACACTATTGCATAAAAAGCAAAACCACTATTTTCATAACTATGAATATGACTAAGTGGTGGGTGATGTCTACGGGAGCTTCTATTCTTGTAGACAGTGTTGGGCCTCCAAGAGCAGAGGTTTGTAGAACAGCAGCAAGTTTCCCTTAAGTGGATCACCCAAGGTTTATCGATCTCAGGGAGGAAGAGGTCAAAGATATCCCTCTCATGCAACCCTGCAACCACAAAGCAAGAAGTCTCTTGTGTCCCCAACACACCTAATAGGTGCACTAGTTCGGCGAAGAGATAGTAAAATACGAGGTGGTATGAATAAGTAGTAGCAACGGCACCGAGAAAAGTGCTTTGCCCGGGACGATAAACAAGCGGTAGTAACGCAGCGATAGTAACGCAGCGGTAGTAACGCGAGTAAAACGAGTAAACAAGCAGCGATAGCGATATTTAGGAACAAGGCCTAGGGATTAGACTTTCACTAGTGGACACTCTCAACATTGATCACATAACAGAATAGATAAATGCATACTCTACACTCTTGTTGGATGATGAACACATTGCGTAGGATTACACGAACCCTCAATGCCGGAGTTAACAAGCTCCACAATTCAATGTTCATATTTAAATAACCTTAGAGTGCAAGAAAGATCGACACGACTAAACCAAGTACTAACACAGGCATGCACTACTGTCACCTTCACACTATGTAGGAGGAATAGATCACATCAATACTATCATAATGATAATTAACTCCACAATCTACAAGAGATCATGATCATAGCATATGCCAAGTACTAACACGGATGCACACCACTGTCACCATTACACCGTGCGGGAGGAATAAACTACTTTAATAACATCACTAGAGTAGCACATAGATAAATTGTGATACAAAACACATTGCAATCATAAAGAGATATAAATAAGCACTTCACTACCCCATTCATAACGGTGAGTAAGTATTACGTGAAATATAGCCTAAGAGACCCACACGGTGCACACACTTGTCACCTTTACACACGTGGGACAAGGAGTCTCCGGAGATCACATAAGTAAAATTCACTTGACTAGCACAATGACATCTAGATTACAAGCATCATCATATGAATCTCAATCATGTAAGGCAGCTCATGAGATTATTGTATTGAAGCACATAGGAGAGAGATTAACCACATAGCTACCGGTACAGCCCCGAGCCTCGATGGAGAACTACTCCCTCCTCATGGGAGCAGCAGCGGTGATGAAGATGGATGTGGAGATGGCAGCGGTGTCGATGGAGAAGCCTTCCGGGGGCACTTCCCCGCTCCGGCAGGGTGCCGGAACAGAGACTCCTGTCCCCCAGATCTTGGCTTCGCGATGGCGGCGGCTCTGGAAGGTTTTCCGTATCGTGGTTTTTCGTATCAGGGTTTTCGCGACGGAGGCTTTAAATAGGTGGAAGGGCATCCTCGGAGGGGGCCTGGGGGGCCCACACCATAGGGCGGCGCGGCCCCCTCTCGGCCGCGCCGGGTGTGGTGTGGGGCCCCCGAGGCTCCCTACGGCGGCTCTCGGGTGTTCCGGAAGGCTCCGGGAAAAATAGGACCCCGGGTCTTGATTTCGTCCAATTCCGAGAATATTTCGTTACTAGGATTTCGAAACCAAAAACAGCGAGAAAACAGCAAGCGACACTTCGGCATCTTGTTAATAGGTTAGTTCCAGAAAATGCACGAATATGACATAAAGTGTGCATAAAACATGTAGGTATCATCAATAATATGGCATGGAACATAAGAAATTATCGATACGTCGGAGACGTATCAGTGGGCAATGAAACCATGGATTGTGTTGATATGGTGGAGGTTCCATTGCAAGGGTTTATATCCATCTAGGATTAAACAAAAAATGTCGTCCAGTGATTCTTGTGCCGTAATACCCGTGTTAACCATAAGATCTGAAGTGGGACGGAATAGTCAATCGTATTTCCACCTCTTGTACATCAACGGACGCGCTTTACCGTAGACACTTGTACTCCTAGGGGGCAAGCGGTAGGCTGGGGAAGCCATAAGTTCCCCACGGCATAGTCCGTAGACACTTGTCGCCCGAAGACTAAGCGGTAGGCTGGGGAAGCCATAAGTTCCCCACGGTATTGCGGTCTATTATGGGTTGCATCTACCGGCGAAGGAGTTTGGTTAACTAGTCTCAGACTGTCGTCGTGGTCGGGGTCCATCCTTAATTGGTATAAGAGGACCGGCGAGGACCCAGGCTCGGGGATTGCAACAAAGGGTGGGTGTGCGAGGTAGCGGAGGAATATGATTGGCTATGACCTTATACCGGGCCTCACACCAAAGGAAGTGTGGACGAGCTTGCAGCTCGGTTGGCACCAAGGTTAAGATCTCTTATGGGTAAAGCAACACACCTCTGCAGAGTGTAATGAATCGTGACCTGTCACTCTCTGTTCCGGGTTTTGGAACTGCGAACGCTGCCGGAAAGGAACTCCATGAAGTTCTAGTAAACCGGTGAAGGCTGACGGACATAGTTCTTCTGAATAAAAGCAACCTCTTGAAGAAATGATTATGAAAACCTGCATTGGTATTAGACTTTCTGGTCTAATGCTGTAGCTAGTGCATTAAACACATCTTTCCTATAATGAACTTGTTGAGTACGCTCGTACTCATCCCACTCTTAAATCCCCTGCTTAGATATGGAGGCATCAAAGGAGGATCTACAGTGCAACTCGAAGGCCGAGGAGTCAATAACTACTTCAAGAGACAGGACCCTGCTAGAGGAGTTAGATACCACATCCAACAAGGAGAAAACCTAGATTAGCAATAGAAAGGAACTAGCTTCCTAAACCTAGCTCCTATTTAGCTAGAATCTATTCATAGCCCCTATAGCTAGTCAAATACTCTACAAATAGAGTTCGTGATAGGATTAGACTACGAGTCATTCTTCTGGAGTTTATTTACAGATTTACCTCATTGTACAGTAGGAGGCTGTGCTGATCTTATGTAACACAGTCTGTATGTAATTCTATAGACATGCCTTGGACCCGCATATGTTTCTGTTGTACCACTCTGAGCGATATAATACTAGTGGAACGGTGTTTCATTGGTGTTATATCAGACTTGCATACTACACCATGCAGTGGTATGCCGGGTCACCACACGGAGCCAGGGGACGCAGAGAGGGCGCCCAGGGGTACGTCTCCGACGACGCCATGCACGCCTCCTGCTCGACCAATGGCCGGGGCGAGCGCAAGAAAGGTACAGCACCATCAATTCTTGCATCAATCGCTTCATTCATTTGGTCTGAACGTTTCAATGAAATGCGTTGCTGATCGAGCGCGCGGTAGAACTTCTCCTCGCCTGAATGGTCTTCTCCTTGCCGATTTACCGCGACGAGCGAGCGAGGAGGCTGGCGTCTTTGCTGCCATTAGCGATTCAGTTTCTGCCTAACCCAGTTTCATTACCGACAGGGTTATCTTCTTTTCTCGCCATCACAGAGTGCCACCATACGGTCGATCTCTGGCGGCCGGCGCCACTAACCTCCTCCGACGGGATGAACGGAACCCCCGTACTTTGGTACCTCTCGACGTTGCAGCAGGAGGTCGTCTACTACATCTCCATCTGACTCCATCCAGCTCCTCCCCGCGCCCGGCTGCCTCGAGCACGGCATCCCCTTGGCATCTGCAACACGAGCGTGTTCCTGCCCCATATTCTGTGGGATGTTGACGGCAGTCGGCACTGCGTCGTCTCCGTCTACGAGCTACGGCCTTGACTGCCTCTCACGGATCTAGGGAGCGGCATACCTACGGCCTTGATTGTGGCGGCGTGAGTGCCTGACTGGTGTGGCTTTGCTTCCTTGCCGGCCCTTCCATGATGGCGTCGGTACAAAATTTTCTCCTGAACTGTGTGTCCGTGTTTGCATGTTTGCTATCTTTTTTATTTGCTTTTGACTAGCTTCTGGCACATGAATTCTTGAGTTTGCTACTTCAGTATCCTAAAGGTGTTTGATTGAGTGCCCATGTGATGTCTCCGTGGTGTGTTCCAAGCTGTATAGGTTTATTTTAGCAGTTCGTTTCAACAACAACCATGTGGTGGCGTGATTCTGACTAAAGCCTTTGTCCATTCAGGCAAATCAGGTACAAAGCATTACTCAATTCCAAAATAATCATATCAGTTGTACAACTAATTACTATTAGAAGAATTGTTTATTTAAACCGTGTAGATTGCAGCATGCTAAGTAATTACATAGCACTTCATATGAGCTAAGTACTTCAGAACCTTGCGTACAAAAGTACTAATGACCAGAACTGCTAATTAGAGAGCAGCGAGGAAGTTTGAAAATGATGTAAGTATTGTAAGTATTGTATAAAAGTGAAGGTGACATGGATTCAGCTGGGATTTATAAGTGTTGATGTTAGTATTGTATAAAAGTGAAGTTGTATGCATCAAATTTATTGAATGCTGCAGAGAATTAATTTGCAAGGTTTTGCTTCATCAGATTTCTCTTCTTTGCAAGTACTTGGGATATGTACATAGTACTTGATGAAGAATACATGTTGGTAGTCGTTGGTTAACTCCTGCTTTTCATTTTGTGCAGTGAGGTTGTTATGGTATAATGTTCACCTATTCTCTAATGGATTCAAGAGTACAAGAAGCATTAACGCATGGGCAAAATCCATAATTCTACTGCAGCACCTTTATTCACTAGCCATTTTTTGCAAACAATTAAATTTATTGCAGCTTCCAAATACTTCCTGCAGATCATGGTAATTTTATAAACATCTAGATTCCGTTTCTGCATCTATTGTAGTTTCGTTTCAGATGCAACCTTCAATCAACTATAAATGTTTTAGTTTGTCATGGCCGGTTTCTTCTTTGACAGTCTTTCTCTTGTGTTTGTTCAAAATAAGGTGTACATTGCCTATTGTCTATTGTATCAATGTAGTATCCACCGTGTTCAATGGATGTTTCTGAATGAGAGAACGCCTTTGCATGGCAGGAAACAGGTAAGCAATTAACTGACCGTGAACTTTGTATGTTTCCTCTGCTGCAAATACTGACTTCTTTTCTGCATTCTTGTTCTTCCAATTCACGAAGTATACATTCCCATGCTTGACCCCATTAGCTCAGTTCAGTTAAAACATCCGATATCTCATGTGTTTGTTTTGAGAAATATTATTTCCATCCTCTGATAGGTAAGTGATACTGATATGCATTTTTCTTAACTTCGAACTTTAAAATCTTGTAGAGTTCTGTTGATGATTTTTTGTTCTATAAGAGCAAATATCATTTTTGTTTGGTCACGGAGCCTGAGTTCTCTTAGAACCTGATTACGCCTACATGTTTTATCGATCTGTATACTCACTCATCCTTGTAAATTGTAAGGCATGTCTAATTTTGGAAATCCACCTTATTATCCATTTTATTAGAAAGCCAACACGTTCTTTGTGGCACCAACAATGGCATGGCAATGTGGCTAGGGGGGAGGGAGGGCTAGGATGGAGGCTTTACCATGTAGGTGTCCTTGGAGATACTAATTTAGTGCCTAAATTTAAAAACTTGCAGCGGCTAGAAAGAACACTTCTTCTAACCTAACTTATGATTGAATAGACTAGGCCCTGATCACTAATGGTATTCGTTAGCCAGATCAAGTTTATAATTATAAATACAAGTCAAGTTTACACTGGATCTGGAAAAACATGCATCTTTCTCACGGTACAACGCTACAACTTTTATTATGCCCAATTATTTCAAGTAGCAATCTATATTTGGGACTCATTTGAGTTTGCAGTTAATATTTCTTCACTTTTTTTATACAATTTCTCATAATTGATTTTTTCTATCTTTGTCCTCCCGCCAGAAACTGTGGAACAGTATGAACTGGCTGCCATTTGTGATATGCAATCTTCCAGCAATTCCGGGGCTGCCGCAGCCAACGCTCTGCTCTCGACTGCCCATCTACCGACCCACGATTCACTATGCCGGATGAGAAACACTCCGATTAGTACTGTTGTTGCTTATGTTCGAAGATATTGTCTCATGCTATGTCTAATTTGCATACTATTCAGAAACGTACCGAGTTAACCAGTAAACTCTTGAAGTCTTTTTACATAGTTATTATATAAACAGAAGTTTATCTTATAGTATATGATTTCTAGGGTAGAATTTGTCGTGTGCAGGGGCTCAGACTTCTCCAAGGACTACGAAGGGGCCTCCCTGTAAATGCTGATGTCCTACAACCCTGCCGTGCACTTTTTCCTCATCCTCAAGCAGTGGACCGACTGCATCCTCGCCGGTGCTCTCAGCCTCCTTAGGATCCTCATCTTCAAGTTTCTGTCTTGGTTTCGTTTCAACATGATGTCCTTTGGTGATTTCGCCTGGATTCTCAACTAATCCAACATGAACCTATGCTTTGGTTAGTTCTGTGTGCAGGTTTATGCGGATGGAACTGCCATCATGTACACTCACAAATGGTAAAGCCGGCATTAGGGAATTATACGGTAAAAATCAATACCATTTGTACATAGCTGAACTGAAAGATGGATTATTTCGCTCAGGATTGTCTGGTGTTTGGACTTGTGATAATGATACACATTGTTTGCATCTGTGTTATTTCGTTGGAGCAGTTGCAGGATGTAATCAGGGATGCTGATGACCAAGACAGAAGGCAGTCTGCTCAGAGGGGTAAAGGTGGAGACACGAAGCAGAGAAGAGCAAGATGCTGATTGATACAAAGCAGAGGAGAGCAAGATGCTCAGAGGGGTAAAGGAGGAGACAGGAAGCACATGAGAGCAAGATGCTGATAGATGAGGAGTGCGGGATCTGCATGGAACTGAACAACAATGTCGTATTGCCCAACTGCAGTCACGCCATGTGCTAATGCTTGCTGCAAGTTAGTAGTAATCTCTGGTCCCAAAGGATGGTGCTAATGCTTGTACAAGTTTGGTTCAGTTTAGTTATAGCTTGTAAGATTTTTTTATCCTAATGTCTTTTGCACAAACAATATTTCTTTTACTCTTAGTGCATTTTACTACAATACAAATATCAGATAGGTCCTACTCATATATTTCTTATTTCTGTAGTGTGACGCCTTAAGATTTAGAAGACAACTTTGTCTAGAAAAACTCACTTTTGCTATTGCATCTAAATGGTGTCAATGTATGTCGAACTGTAACCATGGAAATCTAATGTTTAGGTCACAATTGTCTGGCTAGGCATGTTGCCGTGATAACTTCAGATTTTCATTTGGATTTATTGTTTGGGGTGGCGGAGCAGATACTACAATACAATTTTACATCATCAGCGGTGGTGGTGCCTTTTTTTTGTTCCTAAGGCTTGTTGAGTTCGGTGTTGGTGAAACATGTAATGTTGTAATTCATGTGTTGGTGAATAATCGGATGCCTTGAATTATAGGATTTCTTTTCCGTTGTGAACCATGCAAGACACTTATTCTTTGTAATTCTTGTGTTGGTGAATAAAGCTGGAACTTCTATGAGAACTTAGTAAGTTCATCAATGTTGGTGTTCTGGTATTTATTCCGGATAACCTGCAGAATTGTACTGTAGTTAATTAGGACTTGTAGTTGATGAGATTTTGCAGTAAAAGGAAAGATGATAAAAGCTTTTTTTGAACGCTTGTTCCGCAATGCAATTTCTGTGTTTCAATTAGATAGCCACATGAACAATAACAAGATCTGAGGTGTTAAAATAGGGTTTCTGTGGGCCATCAAACATGAAGTGTAGTTAACAAGAACGGTTCACATGAGCTAGACTATCTGGGGCTTATCCCAACATCTCTCGATGCAGATGATTGAGGATGGCCATATCATTCCACCACCGAAGTGTTCAATACACACCTGAAATTTGGAAGGAGGGATTCGTAGTGGGATTTATATTCCCAATGCCGCTCATTCCTAAGGCATAGTTGTCGTGCCATGATAGCAGTTGCAGCAGCTCAAAGATGTGAGGTTTGTATGAATTAAGATGCATATGGAATTATCAGGACTTAAAAATGCAGGCGAAGCGATGCTAATAAGGATGGTTACTTAGCAGGGTAACAACAACATGGCAAATTGTGTGTGTGTTGTGGGGCTACTTGGTGAGTTCACCTAGCGGGAACTTCAGCCGCAGAGATTTAAGGTTAGGAAAATGCACGTTCAATAAAGCAAAAAATGGGAGATGAAGCAATTAATGGGATGCTACTGGTTGGAAATAGAAACACATTGGCTTTGTAACTGACAAGAAGTCGATAGACAGTCTCGGAGAGAGAAATATATCAATATAGGAGAACGAAAGACATCAATATAGTAAACTAATAGTTTTATATACTATATTGTCTCCCGTGGTAACGCACGGGCATTTGTCCTAGTCTATAATCAAATTGATGTCCTACAACTATAGCCTGCAGACAAAACCTCTATTTCTTGTGGTGCTGGGTCTTTCTGAACATTCATATGCTTTAAGCAACAATATACTCTATAGCTAGACCTTCTACGGCTAGCATCCTAATTCAGATAATGCAACTACTGTTTATTACATGATAAATTCAAATTCAACCATCTCAAAGATGTATTTATTTACATTATAAAATAATGAGTCTAATAACTTTCAGTGCTTATATATCACTTATATTTATTCACCTTGAGTCTAAAGCTCAGTTTATGAATAGATAATTTATATTACTGCATAAATCATGAACCTGCAGCATGCAAAATTTATCAAACATCAGATAGATTCACAACCAATGCGGGCTCATGAAGTTTTCATACCCAGCAGAGATTCAACAGAGATTCCATATCCCAAAATACCCATAAAAATAAAATGCAATTTCATGAATAAAGATAAACAATATCTGTTTATTTCAGCGCACCTTGATTCCACCTAGAAGCAAGTTCCCAATGTATCAATAAGAAATATGCAGTAGAGGCACGATAAATACACTGTTAAACTTCGTTTTCACTATTTATCATACAACCAAAGTTTGATGCACTCATGCACATCCCTTTATGTACATACTACCTGCAAAGTAGTATATATACTTCCAAAATAGTTTTATATACTTCATACTACATGTACATACTATCCGGTATGATAGATACTCTCTAGATTATGAGAAACACGCGTGGGTGTAACTACACCCGGGTGTAGGACATATTCATACTACACCCGGGTGTAGTTACACCCACGCGTGTTTCTCATAATCTAGAGAGTATCTATCATACCGGATAGTATGTACATGTAGTATGAAGTATATAAGACTATTTTGGTAGTATATACAATACTTTGTAGGCAGTATGTACATTTTTTTACGTAGACTCATTTTTTACGTGTACATATGCATGTATTTCAGATACGTAGTGCAAACTACATGTTCAAATACATTTTTTTCACCAAACTTGATTTGGAGTATCTTAGATATGTTGTATGAACATACTCAAATAGATGAAGTATCGTACATACTTCAATATGGTAGTATATTAGACATGGGTGTAGTTACACCCAGGGGTAGGAAGCATTTATCCTATATATATATATATATATATATATATATATATTAGAGTGTAAACCTGTATATTTTTCTCAATCTAGAGGGTCTTCTTTTCCAGCACAACCATCTAGTTTCCATTCATGGCTAATGTTCATATCAGAATGTAAATATAAGTCTTTCTGGCAAGCTTCCAACCATTTTAACAACTGGGCAAGAAATCTCTCTCGCATTCATTTTGGTTTATATGAGGTTGTTTTGAGTCGGCTACATAAATCAATACTATCATAAAATGAACAGAGACGAACATCGTGGTTGTTTTCCGAGGGAAGGAAAAAGGCCCACATCGACCATCACATCTGATATGTTGATATATGTATCTATTATTCAGTTATGTTTATCAGTACAAAACAAACCTGATATTTGTATATATTAACCTCCGATATGCTGCACATAACTCACTTATGTTTATCAGTACAAAACAACCTGATATCTTTATCTATTATTCGGTTATAGAAGCTAACTACATAATGATGGCTGAACTTGATCTCACATTCTCTTCCTGATAGATATAAAACCAACTTCAAAGATTTGGGGATATAAAACAAAGAAAAAAGCCTAAAGAGATTCCTTTCATAAATCAAAAGGTGTCAGCCGAGGCAGTGTTACCTGAATTCCCCATAGGCCATAGATGTTCAGTATACACCGGTACTTACTCATGATCATGTGGTTGATACCCGTGGCCAGCTACATGAAAAAAGAAAATGGTGCAATTAACCTACAGCTACACCTTATGTGATGATACTCCCTCCGTTCTATAAAACTTGTCTTAACTTTGTCTAAATTTAGATATATCTAGACACTATTTAGAATCTAGATACAACAATCGGTGAGACGGCGGTAGTACAACAATCGGTGTATATTTCTTTCTTGATCATAACTGGCTAAATTAGTATAGGATGTAAGAGCTCAAATTCTGGGTGTCTCGATGGAAACACCGATTTCTCCTTAACAGATAATAAGTAGCACCAAATACCTCACTATACATTTATGAATGAACTTGACATACAAAGGGTGAAAAGAGCACTGAACAATGGCATGAATCAATTCCGTCATAGCTTATGTTTTCATGTACATTAAATTGGTAGCCTTAATACTGTAATATATCATATAAAGTGAAATCATTGTAGCGTGGATAATTGTATTAGCAAAGTGCTTGTCTGATTATAGTAAAATTAGGATTTATACCTCTCACTGAATGAAAAAATCCCCCACTCTGTCCGCTAATCCTGCTCCCGTCCCTGGTCGACCTTGGTCTCTTGTTCGCCCTCATCCTGGAATCGCCAGCCACGAGATCTGCAGAGATGAGAAATAGAAGATGTGGTATGAGATACGGGTTAGAGAGCGAGCAGCCACAAATTTTCACGCATTAACAAATTCTTCACAGATGCATTATTATTTGTATGCCTTACGACATTCACTTCATATGGCAGTTGCAGGGATTTCCGAACTTTGCTCAATGAGAGCTCTGTAACATGAGTTTGGAGCAACATGGTGTTAGATAGATAGTCCATAATATTTTCATAACCGAGTGAATGCAAAGTGGTAAAACAGACGATTCTGTATGACATTTGGGATTGAAAGGATGATGACGACATTGATTAGCAGGTTGAGAGATTCGTGGATTTCCCAATCGCAGCCTGCCATTAAAGGTTTCATCGCTATCACTGAATCAGCTTGCAAGATTTTGGTCAAAAAACGAAAAGCGGGAGATATCACCATCTATTACCTCAATTGTGCTGTCGGTCGGTGACATCCAGCAAATACGGTGAGGCGCCGAGCGTGCTCCCGCTTGAGCTCCAGGAGCTCAACGGCGGATTCCTAGGCGCGGAACGTTGCGACAAGACGGCCTAGGTGGTTCCTACGTAGCAGCTGCCTCACTGTATGTCGTGGCACGTGGCCGCCAGCGGCACCAGGGCCTTGTTATCGTCGCCCTGGAGGCCTCGATGGAACATGGACCGATCTCCTCCTCGCCAACCTCTGTGAGGAAGTTGGAGGAGGAAGTGGCGCAGGATCACGGGCTCAATGGTGCCCCAGCCGAGCCCTTCTTGTCGACATATGTGACGGCGTTGGAGAAGGAGATGACGCTCAGCCGTGGAGGCACGGAGAAGGACGATAGGGGCGGCGAAGCAGGCCTTTGAGTGCATGGTCACCGTCGCCGCCTGGGAGCCCGAGAGGAGGCGAGCCCACCACACCAACCTGCGCATCCCATATCCAGTCCGGGAGGAGCTCTTCATCTGTAGATCCGAAGCCTCGGATGCCCAGAGCAGGAGGCCGAGATGGAGGGGAGAGGTAGGGGATCTGGGGTCGGCGGCCTACGAGCTGGGAGAGGTAGGGGATCGTGTTGGAGATGGCGATGGCGGCCCGATCCGATGGGTGGAGGCGGCGACAATGTCAAAAGCGTACATCAAAATACCTGATGTTATCGCGCAACACCTACAAAACCTGAGTGCGAGAGATCATGCCATTGGGGATATGCCTTGAATCACAACAATGCACCACCAGCTAAATTCAGGGGCATCACCGAGTCACCTTATGGTGAGCCTGGGCTAGGGAGCACACATCTAGTTCAATGGGCCCAGCACGCTGCATGCCCACACTACAAAAGGCCGCCACCACCATCGTATCGTGGATCCATCTACGGAGTAGAGATCCGCGGAACTCTCACTAGGTCTGCCATCAGTGCCTCCATGGGTCAAGACAGCGGCACCATCCTACACGTATCTATCATTACACGGATGCCTCTGAGACTCCACTGCATCATGCCACCGAAACCCATTAACTTAGACGTAGAATAAACCATGCCGCTCCACATCCCGACCCTCCAAGCTAGGGCCCGTTCCAAACGATGCCCCAGGAAGGATAACAATGTTGATCATCGTTATCATTCAATCTGGGAGATCCGGATCTAAGAGCATCTCCAGTCGCATCCCTCAAAGTGATTTGGGGCGCGCCGGACAAAAAAAACGTTCCCAGCCGCGTCCCCCAAAGCCAATTTTTGTCTGGGGCGCCCCGATACGGTGTCCGGCGCCTCGAGGCCGTCCCCGCCCCACAGGGGACGCACCGGGGATGCCGGACGCACCGAAAAGAGAGGCGGGCTCCCACATGTCGGGGAATATTTCCATTAACTGTTGGTTCGCGCCTTTTTTCTCGTCGCTCCTTCCCTCCTGCGCCTCCCACCCCTCCGCCGCCGCTGGATTTGCCGGCCGCTTCGACGACTGATCTCTTCTGAGAGTCGGCACCATCGTCGCGGCTGGCACTCTCGCCGGTCATCCCGCCGCCGCTGCCTCGCCTGCGCGTCCCAGAACGCGGCACCAAATCCGCCCCACCTCCGCGCACACAAGGTGCTCGACGACTTGCCAGGTACGCGCGATTGGGCGTTGTTCGTTGCGTCGTCTGCCGCAGCCCAATTTTAACCATTGATTTTGCTTCAGACATGGATAGCGACGACGAGATGATTGCCCTACTGCTGGAGGACGAGCAAGCCTTCGACGACGACCTCCGGGAGCATTTGCTGATCATCACGCCGAGGCGGAGAAGAGGAAGAGGCCGCGCCGCGGAGGATCAAGGCCGGGGAGAAAGAAGTCAAAGCCCCGGCAGAGGATGGAGGGGCATACCATGTTGCACAACAACTACTTCGCATGAGCGAGTATACTGCCATTGAGTGCATGTACAAGTTTTGCCGAGCTGTGGTGGGAAAGTTTGGCAAATACAACTTGAGAGAGCCAACTGAGGAAGATACTGCAAGGATCATGGCACAAAATGCTGCCAGAGGATTTCCTGGAATGCTTGGAAGCATCGATTGCATGCACTGGGTATGGAAGAACTACCCGTTTGCTTGGCAAGGTATATACAAAGGGCGTCATGGATATTGCAGTGTGGTGCTTGAAGCTGTGGCAGATTATGACCTCTGGATTTGGCATTTTTTCTTTGGCATGGCCGGATCACACAATGACATCAACGTGTTGCAGCAGTCTCCGGTGTTCAGCAGACTAGTAGAAGGGCATGCTCCACCATGCAACTATGAGATCAATGGCCACCAATATACCAAAGGCTATTATCTAGCCGATGGTATATATCCAGAATGGGCGACTTTTGTCAAAACAATCTCGAATCCATCAGGTCAGAAGAATTCCCACTTTGCTAGACGACAGGAGGCTTGCAGAAAGGATGTCGAGCGGGCATTTGGTGTGTTTCAAGCTCAATTTGCAGTTGTTCGGTACCCTGCTCTAAGCTGGTCTCACGACCAAATGTGGGAGGTGATGCAGGCTTGTGTGATCATGATAAGGTATCAACTTGTCAATGCCTATGGATTTGTAGGCTAGGGTTTAGTTGGAAGTAGAGGGCAAGTAGATCTCGAAGGTTTCAGCCGAAAAGTACTCGACGATTATGAAAACTAGGGTTTGTAAACAATGATTCGATGATCTCTGCGTCCCTCGACCCCCCTTATATAGGAGGCGGAGCCGAGGGATTCGTGCTGTACAAGTTACAAAGTCCGGGAAGGTTTCTAACTCATCCCGTAAGATTACAAATAAGACTTTCTATTACAACTCTAGCTTTCCTTAATAATATCTTGGGCTTCCGAATCTTCTTATTCTTCGGGTAATGGGCCTTCAGTAAACCCCGGGTACTATCTTCGGCAGGCCCATTTGGGATGCATATGTCAGATCATGCACAACATGATCATCGAGGATGACCGCAAGAATCAGACCAGGTCACATGTTGGGTCCGTATGGGTGTCAAGGTCCTCTTGCGGAGGTTGATCAAGAGTTGCCTGCAGATTTTGCTGATTTCCTAGCCATGCACGCAGAGATCCGTGATACCAATGTTCACGGTCAACTTAAAGTTGATCTCGTTGAGCATTTATGGACGGTCAAAGGAAATGCCGCGGCACATTGATGTAGCCCTATTTATTTGTTGTTTTACTGTTCATTGTATTTTAGTTTGAAAACAATCTCCGCAAACATATTTATTTGTATGCCATATTTAATAAATGGTTGTGTTTTCAAAAACCCTTATTTAATGTTTGGGGGTGGCGTTTGGGGGACGCGACTGGGGAGCGATATCCCTCAAACGTGGCACGAACAAAACACATCCCCCAAACGCTCGATCCGGCGCGGTTTGGGGGACGCTTTGGGGGACGCGACTGGAGATGCTCTAAGGTTTCCCCCAAAACAACAGAGAGAGGGGCTAGAACCGCTAGAACGATGCCTCCAACAAGGTAATGATGTATATGCACCAACACATGGTCTGCCTTGAACGAGGTCGCTTGGTTTTCACCGGCAATCATGCCTCCCCGAATCCGTAGTTGATTGGGTCCGTGCAGAAGCTGCGCCGTGGAGGTGTACACAGCCACTGGAACAATGATGGGACTCCAGCAGCCCCTAACCAGCCAATTTGCGCGTCGCCGACCGTTCATGGACCACGCCAGTGGCGGATTCATGTGAGAGCCAGATCCGCAGCTACTGCCTCCATCCATCACCGGATAGCATCTGTTGCCGGCCATGGAGAGGGTCGCCACCGTTGCATGGCCAAGGTGCGATGCCTAAATAGTCGCATGCAGCAACCATCAAATCTCTGCGGGAACAGACCAAGCCAGCCGCCCCCAGGAGCCCGTGCCGCATGCCTCTAACCCTGACACCTTGTCGAGCCCACCTCCACCGCGGCCGATGCCCGCGGTGAAATGGGATCCATCGTGTGGGAGGTCTTTGGCGGCGCCTACGATTTCTGCCCTAGAACTGCTCTGGGGAGGGAATTGAGGGGCTAGGTCGTTCCTAATATCTAGTACCAATGTTCAGGAATCACACGATGGGAAGAAATCTGGTAGGGTGGCCTTGATTTCAGGTGTAGAAGACCGACCTCTTGATTCTCAACCACGTCCTAACTGCTTGCAAAGTGTGATGACCGCTTTGTGCATGTTTGAACTCATGACTCATGAGCTGGTGTTCATGCTGGTGTTCGATGGATAATTTAATGTTCAATGCAATATCACTGCATGTTAGATTAAAAAAAAGTGTTTGCTTGTCTCTCTTATCTCCGGAATGATAGACCATCAGCTTTTCAAATGTAGCTACAATATGAAGATGAGATATTGCCCTTCATTCTAATTATGGAATTTGGGCTGCATATGTTTGTTTGAACTGCGGTGCAAGTTAGTCAGGGTCTGAAATTAAATCTTGAACTCTTTAGTTGCTCCTTCTCATGCTTAACTTTCACTACCTATATTATATGTGCTTCATGCCCATAAGAAATTGAATATCTACATTTTCTATGAAGCCATAAGATCATATAAGATGATTGGTACTCCCTCTAGTCAATTTTTTTTTTGTTTTGGTTTCAGTTTAAAATTAAATTTAAATTAACTATGATAAAACTTATGGAACGGATGAAGTAGTAAATAAAATGGTAAATGATGTTCGAAAATGCCTTTTGTCCAAACATAAGCATCTATGGACCTTGTGATATTCCAACATTTGCAACTGTCCTGAAAACACTGTTATTTTTTTGGACGTGGCTAGGCAGCATCCGGTGCTGGTTTGCCCGACCCAGCACCCGGGTGCTAGTTTGCCAAACCCAGCATCAGGGTGCTCGTTTGTCCGGTCTAGCATCCGGATGCTAGGTTGTCCAGCCCAGCACTCGATTGGTAAAAAGGTTGTGTCCAGACAAAATAGTTTAATACAGACGATGCAAAAACAGAAAGACCTTGTCTTTATCTACCACCTCAGATGGGTACCGCCCCCAACCACCCCTCTCTCTCACCATCCCTCTTGTCCAGATGCTTCTTCTAGATGCTTCTTCTGAAAGAAGAATTCCAGCCCTTCTTCCTCCTCCAGACCTCCTTGGATCTCAGGAATTGTCTGAAGAAGTTACAACTCCAATACATGCTATCCTGCATAAAAAGAATCTCAAAGGTAAACTCTGTTATCCTCCCCTCCATGTTCCTATAAAAGAAAATGTTTTGCATAGAAATAATTCTTTTAGAGAAGTAAAAAGTGCAACTTAGGCTTCCTTGGGAAAATCAACTTGGTTAGTGTGACTCTGCAACATACACTAAAACATACTCTCGCCGATCCAAATTAATTGACTTAACTTTGTCTAGATACAAATATATCTAATCAACAAACACGTTGAGTCAACTAATATGAACTGGAGGAAGTGTTACAATTTAGGTGTCTCCCATTATTCAACTCTGATGTTAATGTTATCTCTGGGCATATCTAAAGTGAATAACATACTCAAAACCAGGACTTGCATATGTACCTAAACTTTTACATTTTGCTAGAAATGACGGGAAAAAATCTAGGGTACTGTGAAAATCCAACTTTAGCAAGATTCTTAAATCAACTTGGGTCTTTACTGAGCCAACTTAAGTATGGTTATGACAAGAACTTTAGTACGCTAGTTAATTCAACTCGGGGTATTATTCACTACTCCAGTTGATCATGTTGCTGAATCCAAGTTGGGTGTTATTTTTGAGGCAACTTAAGCATGGTGATGAAACAACTTAAGTATGGTAGTAGTGAATTCAACTTGCATAGTTTCAGTAGCCGAATTATTTGAAAAAGTAAAATGCAACTTATGCTTCCTTGGGAAACCAACTTGGTTATTATGAACTTGCAACATACATTAGATCAGATTGCAATTTAGGTGTCTTCCATTATTCAACAATGAAAACCATTTTCAAGAGACTAGAGAAGAGAAGTCTGAAAGTAGTTGCATGGCAGATAAAAAAAATGAAATTGCATTGCTACAAAATGTAGATACCTTCTTATAATTGCAAGATAAACTGACATTTTTTTGTTTTTTTAGATTGCTTATCCAGCATGTATTACTTACTAGTTGAATTAGAATTAGACAGGTTAAAGTGAAAGTACAGTAACAAAACACCACCTTAAAGGGTCGTGCAGGAGCAGTTTTTGGTGCCAAATTTGCAGTTGGGACAATGGTAGTCTTCCTAAATGCGCTAGGAACATCTGTTTGGACTGGGACAATGGTAGCCGCAGTCGGGAATGCTTGTCTGTCTCCTTATTCATTATAGCATGCTGCCAAAAAGGAAGAAGTAGGAACTTAGTTAACCCAATAAATATAACCAACTTAAGCATGTTGGATAACTTAACTTAATCAGCTAAGGGTGGCGTGATGAAATACACACAAAGGTGGAAATAAGGAAAATTGGAGAAGCCAACTTGTATGAATAAGAATACATATTAAGGTGTATTCAGGAAGTCAACTTAAGCATGTTTAGTAGCCAAACCAATTGTATCCGTGAAACCAACTTTACCAAGCCGACAAACATTAGGAAAAAGAGGTGTATGAAAGAAACCAACTTAAGCATGTTCTGAAGCCAACTTACATGTATACATGAAAGCAACTTAAGCATGTTCTAAAGCCAACTTAAATGTATACATGAAAGCAACCTAAGCATGTTGACAGATATATGAAAAAGTTGTTGTAGGGAGGAAACCAACTTAAGCATGTTCAATAGCCAACTTAATTATAGACATGAAAGCAACTTAAGCATGTTGACAGAGCTTTGAAAAAATAGTTCTATTGACAAAACCAACTTAAGCATGTTTAGTAGCCAAATTAATCGTATCCATGAAACCAACTACTAACTTTACCATGTCAAGAGAGAATGGAAAAAAGAATTGTACGAAGGAAACCAACTTAAAAATATTCAGAAGCAACTTAAATGTATATATGAAAGAAACTTAAGCATGCTGACAGATATATGAAAAAAATAGTTGTATGATTGAAAACCAACTTAATCATGTTCAGTAGGCAACTTAATTGTTAACATGAAAGCAGCTTAAACATGTTGACAGAGCTTTTATTCAAAAAACAATTTAAACATGTTCATAAAGCCAAATTAATTGTATCCATGAAAACGACTTAATCATGTTCAGCAGGCAACTTAATTGCAGACACGAAAGCAACTTAAGCATGTTGACAGAGCTTTTATTCGGGAAACAGTTTAAACATGTTCAGAAAGCCAACTTAAGTTTATACATGAAACCAACTTAAACATGTTTCGAAGCAGAAACATTTGAACTAGTTGAAATTGTCAGTCCATTGGAAAATTACAAAGCAGTCACACATGAACTAGTTCAAATTGCTACTAATTGTGGTGGCAATCGGCGACCCCAAATCTTCCTCGTGAGCACAAAACTAAAGTAGAATTAGTGCATGACTAGTGAAAAATTCGGCCCGCTAGTAACCCTGCTAGTTAAAATGCCTTGCTACTAAGCAGTTAAAACCTGGGAAATCCCTACTGGTATATGTGTTCTACTTCCCCATTAGCCATCCTATAACTTCAGTAACGTCATATGCTAAACGCCAAATGAAATCATTCATAGCATAACACCATGAAAACATTGCAGGAGATGGTGGTTCTTGGCAGCCGTTCTTGGCAGCGATGGGCGGCGCGGCGGCGTGGTGCTGGGCTGTGCGACGGCTGGGCAGGCAGCGTGGGAGTCGGAGGCCATGGCGGCGGTGTCGGTTGGTGCGGGGTGTTCATGTCTGCGGACTTCGGCGGTCGTCCTCGAGCCCCGTGTCGGTGTTGTCGGCGTCCCCTCTATGTGGCGTTCCGGCGGCGCCCACGGTGATCTTCGGCGGTTCTCCGTTGGCTTCGGGCTGTGTTGCCCTCTGCGCGTCGGCGTCTACGGCTTAGCGGTTGGAGATGGTGGTTTTGTACCGGTCCTTGTTGGCGGGCGGGCGCGAGGTCTTGGAATTCTTCGCTGGGCGAAAGCTCTGTCTTGGCGGTCGGCCAGGACCGACGACGGTGACGCCTGTGGGCGCCGCATACTTCTTGAAGGCGTCGTCGAAGCGGGTGTTCCTTGTTCTCCGCTCGGGTTCTCCGGGGGAAACCCTAGATCCCTCGCGGGATCAGGCGTGGGCGGCGCTCTTGCGTCGTTTTGCCTCTTGAGGCCTCGCTTCGGATGTCCACCGGACAATGGGACTTGTGGAGTGTTTTGGTGGTTTTTCGGCGGAGGCGGGTTCGTCTTCGGCCAGGCGGGGCGCGGCCTCGGGGCCGGTGTGGTAGTTGGAGCGGTGGCTCCGGTTTTTCGCCTCCGCCTGTTGCGTTGAGGTGTGGTGTCGACCTGGTTGGTCGTCGACCCGTGTGGAGCGCAGCCTCGGGGCTGGCGTGTGGTGTCGCGTTGTACGGTTTTCGGCCTGTTTTCCTCATAAATGGGCCAACTCTTTTCTCCTATATCAATGAAAGGCAAAGCTTTTGCCTCGTTTCAAAAAAAAAAAAAACATTGCAGGAGATGTACTTCACTGTAGTTTAAACCAGCGCTATGGGGACCATGGACACACAGCCGAACGGGACATAGACACAGCAGATAAATTCGGACAGAAATTAATGCGTATATGGCCATGAATTGCTCTTCAACACACCAGAATAGCACGTGATTGAAGGAGATTAGCACTGGAGATACCTCTGTAACTGTTGTCGCTAGAATCTTCAGAGAACTCCCGTCACCTCACAGCAGAACGACGCATGCAACTAGATCTAGCTCGTTGTGTTGCTTCCCACCATCGCGCGATCTACGCCTAGAGCTCTCCGCCCGATCGGAAACCTCCCAGCCCGACGGCAGATCACGCAGCTCCACCGCGCAGCTCACTCTTCACCGTCGAGCGAGCCTTCCTCCCCCGCGCTCTCGCCCTCCATTGACGAGCAGAACCGTCGCGGTCGGCCTCCGCCACCGAAATCGCCTCCGTCGCCCGACCGGAAATCTCGCTCCTCGACGAAGGGCACGCCGCACTGCCGTGCGCCGTGCGGCCCACCCTTCACCGCCGAGCCAGCCTTCCTCCTGCGCGCGCTCGCCCTCCGGCGACGAGCAAAACGGCCATGGCCGACCTCCGCCAATCGCCCCCCACAATCTTGAAACCCTAGAGCGATGAGAATGAGAGCAAGAAGGGGAGAGGAGAAATGGGGAACGGCTTCAGCTAGAGAGACGGGTGCAGGAGTAAAACCGCTCGCTAAATGACTTGTGCCACGTAGGGCCCAGGTGAGAATTGACAAAGCGCAGGTGCTCTTTGGTCCGACTTCCTTGCTCGACGCGGCTCGCGATCGATCCATCCAAAAAGAATCCAATGGCCCAGAAACGAGTGCTTGGTTTGACCGGGAGCATCCAAGCACTTTTTAGCAATCGGGTATTTTTTTTGTTTGCTTTCTCTTTCCATGTCGATTGTCATATATATAGGTGTGCGTTCCATGTGCATATATACTTACTATTTTCAGTAATGCTAGAGTTACGGGGTTCACTTTTAACCGTTAGTAGATAAGAAACAAGAGTCAAGATATTTTCACCATTGCAACCTAGAGAATTGTTGTACCAATCCACCATTTGATTCATGGCAACTCGGCCGTAACTAAAATCTGAAGGAACAAGATGTTCTCTTCGGACACTGAAGATACAAAATATTCAGCAGAGTGCTGAATCCACTCAACTCGTTGGTGGTAAATAAAAGAAGGAAGCCATCCTAAAAAGGCACAAAGGAACAAGAAAGAAAAACTATAATCTAAGCATAGAAGCTAATCCTGACGGGGAAAGACACGGACGACGGCGACGAGGAGTCCCCGTTCTCGAGGTGGATGGCGCTGATGCCGGATGGCACGACGGTGTACGCCGTCTTCTCCACGATGCCGAATGCCTTGCACACGTTGAGCTTGAACCCCACGGTCGCGGCGCTACCCGCCTTGACAAACACCCTCTGGAACGCCACAACCTGCTTGATGGGCGCGCCGGCCACATCTCGCGGCGGGATGGTGTACACCAGCACCGCGTGGGCGCCGTCCGCGTCGCCGTGGTTGACGACGCTGACGTTGAAGGCGACGGTCTCCTCGCACGCGTGGCTGGCGACGTCGATCGCCGGGCACGACGGGGTGGCGTGTAGGGTCCCGGCTTTGTAGCTAAGCCGCTTGCAGTGCCGGCCGGCGGCCGAGATCTTGACGGTGGCGCCTTTGGCGGCGTCAGTCAGCTCGTATCGGAACTTGGTGTAGCTGAGGCCGTGGCCGAACGGGTAGAGCACCTCCGGCCCGTCGTAGAACTTGTACGTCCTCCCCGGGTATCCGTGGTCCGGCCGCGGCCGGAGCGCCATGGACGTCATGGGGATCTGGTGGATGTACTTGTTCTTGAACCATGTCAGTGGCAGCCTTCCACCTGCTCGATCGATCATTCAATTACATCCACAACGTTCCAAGATGTGCTTTGATGATCGAAGTGTAAGTAAGTTTGCATTTTCCTTACCTGGATTGTATCTTCCGAAAATGACATCGGCAATGGCCTGCCCACCTTCACCGCCGGGGTACCCTGCCCAGAGGATGGCACCGATCTTGGGGTTGCCATGCGCGAAGGAGATGTCGACGCCGCCGCCGCACAGGATGACGAGGACGATCGGGTTCGGCGAGGCCTCCGCGCCACGGAGGATCTCCTCGGTCTGGTTTTTGGGCAGGAGGATGTCCTCCCTGTCGTTGCCTTCTCTCTCGATGTGCATGTTTATGCCACCGAAGTAGATGGTCACGTTTGCGGCATGCGCGATCTTCACGTCCTTGCTTATGCCTTCCAGCGGCGTCACGTACCGGCACGGAGGCCCTGCATTTACAGAAGAACAAGGGGCAGCAATTAATCGTAAGTTCAAGAGAATGTGCAGCATTTGAGTATGTGATGTGTCGACCAGTAAGTGCAAACTCTGTTCAGTAGTTTCAGAACAAGTGATCTGACCTGTGTAGTCACCGTCCATGACCTTCTCGGGTGCCTCGGCGTGCGGGCCGCGGATGGTGACGGCGCCGAGCTTGTCGGCGTTTAGGGGCAGAAGGTTGTCGTTGTTCTTGAGGAGCACCATCCCTTGCCTAGCGCCATCGAGGGCGAGGCTCTTGTGTTGGTCGGTGCAGATGTCCTTCTCGTTGAGGGTCTCGTACTTTGACATGCCGTCGAAGTAGCCGAGCCTCATGAGCGTCATGTAGAGGTTGGTGAGGGCGTTGTCGATGTCGGTCTCGCGCATCTTGCCCATGCGGATGGCCTCCATGCCGTAGGAGGTGAGGTAGTCCATGACGGGCTTGCCGTCCTGCACGATCCAGCTCATCCCGCAGTCGAGGTCGAGCCCTGCCTTGAGCACGGCGGCGCTGGCCTCGACGGCGGTGTAGCCGAGCCATGTGGCGTTGAGGGCCATGACGCGCACGGCGTCGCAGTCGGACACGATGTAGCCGTGGAGGCCCCAGTCGCGTCGGATGGTGCCGGAGAGGAGGCGCGCGTCGGCGCATGCCGGGATGCCGTTGACGCGGTTGTAGGAGCACATGACGCTGCTGACGTCGCCGTCGCGGACGCACATCTCGAATGGGCGCTGGAAGGTCTCGACCATGTCGCGCTCCTCGACGCGGGCGTCGAACTTGAAGCGGTTGTGGCCGTACCAGTCGTCGACGTCGTAGGCGGCGTAGTGCTTGCAGCAGGCGGCGGTCTTGAGCGGGCGTGACATGGGGTCGACGCCGGCGCCGGCGTGGCCCGGGACGTCCTGCATGCCGCGCACGAAGTTGACGGCGTAGCGGCCGACGACGTAGGGGTCCTCGCCGGGGGTCTCCAGCGCGCGACCCCACCGCGGGTCGCGCACCACGTTGATGTTGGGGCTCCAGTACGTCAGCCCGCTCTTCCCGAGGTTGTACATCGCGCGAGCCTCCGTCGAGATCGCCTGCCAACAAAACACCATTGCCACAGCAAGTTTGTTAGTGCATGAAAAAGCTTACGACGTGGCACTGACATGCGTGACATGTGCGTGACTGTACGTACCTGTCCGATGGACATCCAGAGGGTCTCGTTGAAGGATGCGGCGCTGTTGATGACGTTGGCGAAAACGGTGCCGTTGAAGACGGCGGCGCGGCCGGAGTGGAGGCGAGGCTTCTTGGGGTCGTCGAACTTGGTGGTGGGGCCGGTGCTGGAGAGCCCGTGCAGCGCCTCCGACCACCACATGTAGGGCGGCAGCCCGATGCGGGGCGCGCCGTCGGCCCAGTCGCCGAGGTTGGACACCTTCTCCTCCACCGTCATCCAGCCGATGAGGTCGTGCACGCGGTCGGCGTACGGAATGGACGCGTTGCAGTACGGGTACCGGGACATGACCAGCCCGGCCGCCTCGAACCGCGACTCGTCGCAGACCTTGGTGTACACGGCCTTGCCGGCGCCGCCGTCGTCGTGGGAGGAGACGCGCGGGACGATGAGGGTGGTGGCTAGGAGGAGGAGAAGCAGATGCCTGGACGAGGGCGCCATTGTTCCTACCTGAGATGGTGCCGGTGTGAGATCGATGTGGAGAGTTGGTGCGTGTGTGATGTGTATATATAGGGAGCTAGCGATCGAGATGCGCGTGGACTGTGGAGGGAGAGGGAGGGAACTAACAGATTTTCGAAATTTGAAATTTGGTTCTGCGGGCGGCCGGCGACATCCATGCGTCGATCGCATATGGATAGATAGATAGATAACTCATCGGAATACTGACGTGGAAGGAGCTGGCCGGAGCGATTAACGAACAACCTGAAATCACGGTTTGTTTGTTTGTTTGTTTTATACAGAAAAGAAGAGAGAAAACTAGGCTTAATTTGGTGTTGGATATTTTCACTCACGTGCGGATCGAAGCAAACGTGCTCATTGTGGTGCTTGCGCGGTGTGGACGTGCCGAACGTGATGGATACACATATCGTGTATAAATCACAGCCGCGACGGAGGTTAAAGCTTGCGATGCTTGCTAGTGCTAGTTAGTATATGATCAGAAGTTTCTCAGTTCACGGGAAGGATCACGGCTTGCGATGCTTTCACCCTGCAGTTTGCTCGTGTACATGCTTTTGTATCCAAGAGTGTGTGGCAACTGGCTACATATGCCGGCCTGCACTTCATACAAATTGAATGGTAAAAGATCACCCGTTTTTCGTGACAAGGGAATGCATAACTGTCATTAAGTTCATCACAGTTGCATGCTCCGAACATCAACAACTCTTCCTCTGAAACGTTGAAGAGAAACAGTTTGTGGTAGCTTTGACTAACAGTCATTGGTGTCCACATAGTAAAATCTTCCTCGTCAATCTGGATGAGGTGTCGGAGGAAAACTTCCAACTGGGACTTTTTCCTTTTCCATTACAAGCATAACGGAAATACACATGTTCAGTTTCCACAACAAAACAGGAGAACGGAAAGAAAGAGACAGACCATGCCCAGCAAAGAAAAACAAAGTGGTAGGAAAACCCCTGCTAGTGATAGATTGCGGAATATGATTGTATTGATATGCGGTAATTGGTGATTACATTGAGCCTCTTGGACTGTTTATACAGTAGAGAAGACTTGGAGGGCAAGAAGCCTAGTAGAGATAGATCAAGGTTACAATCATAAACTACCTAATATAATTTAAACGTAATATACTCTAACAGCTAGATCTCGCCATCTCGGCATCGAAAACCAAGCTGCGGGGCACAAAATCTACCCTACACTACAGAGATTCAAAGGGTAACAACACATATCAAGCATACAACTAGCAAAACCATCCAGCCAGAAGAATCTTCCATGAACTACTGCAAAAGATCATCAACAACTATAGGGGATAATCAAACTCCGCCATCCCCGGTCTAGCGGTTGGAGTCGCCAGAGCCGCATTGGAGTGAAGCGCAGCCGCCTGGTGGAGCATTTGGTCCGCTCCCAGCTTGATCCTTTCCCCATCTTCACGCCCGAACAGACAACGAACAGATCATAACAATGTTCACCATAGGGGAACGGATAACATCTTTCTCAAAAGTTATTTTATTCCTAACATTCCAAATCGCCCAGCAAATGGCAGCAAGAAGCAACATATGAAATTTCCTCCCTTGAGGATAAAACTGATAAAATCATGCCACATTTTGCCATGAAGAGGGACACATTGGAGTCCCTTAGATCTCTCCCAGGTTGCCCCAGACCACCTTGGCATTAGAACATTCAAAGAATAAATGTCTCATAGTCTCCTCCTGGTAACAAAAGGAACAGAGAGGAGAACCAACCCACTTTCTCTTTTTAAGATTGGCTCTAATTAAAATAGCATTTTGAAAGAGCTGCCACAAGAAAATTTTAATTTTCAAAGGGATTTTTGCTTTCCAAATCCACTTATTATGAGATCCAGCCAAGTTCTTCTCTATATGTTGATACATCAATTTGGTGGAGAAACAACCATTAGCACTCACGCTCCAGGTAATTATATCTGAATTCAGGGAGCTAGGACTAAGAGCACAGGTTTTAATAAAATCCCACTGAGACACCATGTCAGGTAACATCCTCATCCGGAAAGCAACAATCGAATTACAACTCATGACTTTCTGAAACATCCAATCTTACCCTTGACAAATGTCAAAAGGAGCTGGGAAGGATTCATATAAAGGAGTATCATCAAGCCAAGGGTCCATCCAGAACCTCACAAGGTTCCCTTTTGCAGCATAACTTTTCTCCCCGCAAAATAGAAATATTTTACTTTTAACAGATTTTTCCATCCAGAAGAATCTTGCACTCTCAGCTTAACCGAGGCGACCGACTTATTTCTAAGAAACTTGGCTTTAACGATGGTTTGCTACAGGACATTTTGTCTCTAATTTCCACCACCACTTACATAGGAGACTAATGTTTTGCTTCCTAAGATTCTTGACACCCAGACTCCCTTTATTTTTTGGAGCGACAAATTCTCTTCCATTTAACCAAATGATATTTTCTTTTTTTCTTCTTACCAGCCCCCAAATTTTTTTTTCCTATGCTTGTCAATTTTCTCCACAAATGTCTTGTTCATCAGGAACATAGGCATATAAAAATAGGGGACACCGGATAGGCTAGAATCCAATAGGACCAGACGCCCTCCAGAGGTTGCCGAGTCACCGATCCAGGAATCAAGCTTTTTAAGCATCTTAGCATCCAGGAAGTCCTAGTCAATATTTTTTAGGGTAGCAAAAGTAACTGGCATACCCGGATACTTCATGGGTAATTACCCCACTTGACAATTGAACAAGTCAGAATAAAAATTTGTGTATCATTGTCCGCGTTGATTGAAAAATTTCACTTTTCATAAAGTTTATTTTTAGACCCGGCATGAGCTCAAACATGTATAGCAACAACTTAAGGTTCATGGCATTCTTAGGGTTATGCGACAAACATAAGACCGTGCCATCGCATATTGAAGAATAGCGACACCATTCTCAACAAGATCAAGGGCCAAACCACTAAGCAAACCTTTTTGTTGCGCTTGTAAAACTATTTTCGATAAAGATTCTCCAACCATATTAAACAAAAAGGGAGCCATGGAGTCACCTTGACGCACCCCTTTAGCTCTCTGAAAATAGGGACCCATCTCATTGTTAATTTTCACACTCACTGTCCCATTATGCAACCTTGTCATAGGCTTTTTCGAAATCGACTTTCAAAATGACACCAACTTGTTTTTTAACATGCACATGATGCATAATCTCGTGTAAAGAAAAGACTCCATCCATAAGATACCTATTCTTAATAAAATCATTTTATTGAACACTAAAAATCTTGCTTGCATAAGGTTCTAGCCTGGTTGCCAAATTTTTTGTAATCAACTTATAAATGCAACAAAGAAGGCAAATGGGTCTAACTTGCTGGATTTTGTTGGCATCATCCATTTTTGGTAGCAAGGTTATTACCCCATAGTTAAGGCATTGCAGATCCAAAGTTCCATTATAGAAACTATAGAATAAGTTCATGATATCATCTTTTACTACTTCCCAGAAATGCTGGTAGAACTCGCTAGGGATATCATCCGGACCCGGAGCACGATTAGTTTCCATAGAGAAAAGAGCTTTTTAAATCTCCTCGGTAGTAAAGGTTCTGGTTAGGTCTGCATTATCAGCGGCATTTAAGGTTTCTTCCTCAGTCCACAAGTTAGGAGATAAGTTGAACATGTTACTAGGGGGTGGACCAAACCATTTTTTGTAATAGTCTGTGGCATGAATTTGCAAATCTCCCATGCCTTCTACAAGCACACCATTATCATCCAGGGAATGAACTATGTTTCTTCTTTTCCTTCCATTAGAAATCAAAATAGGAAGTGATCACCATGCAAAAGCCACCTAGCATGAGATATTTGGTGCCAATAAGACTCTTCCTCTGCATGTATGTTATATAGCTCCACCATGATTTGTGTCTTTTTTACTACCTTCTCAGGAGCCAACTCCCTTTTATCCTCCTATTGATCTAAGTGATCAAGCTCTATTTTAACTCTATCTTTCTTTTTTTAAATGACCAAATAAATTGGACCCCCAGCCTTTGAAATATTTTTTAATCTTTTTAGCTTGATGTTTAATACGTCGATAGGATCAGAGTTGCGTCCAAATATATGCAACTTACAACAGGAAATCCTCATTATTTAACCAAGTATTAGCAACTTTGAAGTTGTGTCAGAGGAAAACTAAAGCCAAACCACGACAACAACAGCATATCCAGTAACGAGGCTAAGCAACAGCCTTCCCAACCATCCATGGCGATCTAGAGGCGATCTAGGGTTTTAGCCGTCCCCCACGGCCGGTGCCAGGCGGGCGCTGGCTTCTCTTGTGGGTGGCTGGTCTGCATGGCGGTTCCTCCTGATTGGTTGGAAGATCACATACTCTACCACACGTGATCACGATCGTGGTAGGCCGAAGGAGTATGATGGATCTTTCCATTTCTGGTATTCCAAGAATTGGGTGGTTCTTTTCAATGCCAAGGGAGCACCCTTGGTTGGACGTGGATTCAAAGATGGAGAGGTGATCAGATCTGGATCGAAGGTAACATTCGTAAACCACATTGTTAGGGCTTCTACTTGCATTGTTTCTCCCTCTAGAGATCCAGTAGAAATGGATCATGGACTTGGATCTGTTGAGTCATCGATATTGCATGTGGAGGAGGATGTGTCGGACCCTGGCATTAATTCAAATTCAGATCCCGAGGAAGATTTGGCTGAGTCATCGGTAGTTCATGAATCATTAACTCTTGGCTTTGTACTTGTCAATAGTGCCATCTACTTGTTTCTTGATGTGGTATACCCATTTGCAGTCAATCAAATTTTTGTTAAAACTCGGTGGAACCAAGTGCCATGTTCTATTGTGAATCAAAGCATCATTCTCTTCCTCCATTGCTTTGTGTCAGTTAGAATCTTTAAGAGCTTCGGAAAGGGATGGTGGTTCATCTGTAGAAACAAACATGCCATATCTAACAGTACCATCTTTGTAAATCTTTGGATGTTTTATTACCTTTTTGAAGCCTGGTTTGGACTCCAGCCATAGGGAGAGCAGCGGCATGAATTGACACCGTAGATCCAGCAGGAGCAGTTGTCAGTGACGTGGCAGGCGTGAGTTGGCGAGGACCCCGCAAACGGACCGACGCATGTAGTATTTAATGCGGGGCGGGGACCACGATGGAGACCGAGACCGGGGGTGGCCACGTGCCTGCGACGTCTGTGACGAGATTCTCCCGCCCTCGGGAGCTGTGTGGGTGTCAGGCGCATCCACCTTGGCATCAGAGCGCGAGGAGGCCGAGGTACGAGGAGGATCCTCCTCGGATCGGACGACGGGTTCGTCATTTTGTTCTGAATCTTCTTCTTGAGAGGTCAAATCTTCACTATTTTCACTGAAATTTTCGCTGGGGTCTGTAGGTTCAGAGAGGCTATCATCTGGACTAGTAGGAGGGATGTTTTCCCGGTTATGATTAGCAACAATAGGTAGAAAGGGTAAAGGCATATGTCATCAAAATGTGCATCCCCACTACATGAAGGAGAGTTTGTTGGTAAAAGAAGGATGCCACTACTAAGCCGAGAGCCAGCATTAGGATGCAATGAAGCAAAGGGAAAAATAGTCTCATCGAAAACAACATCTCAAGACACATAGACTCGACCAGTAGACACATCCAAAAAATTAACACCTTTGTAGAGAGGGCTATAGCCTATGAAGACACACCGTGTAGAATGGAAAGCAAGCTTCCCTTTGTTCTAAGGATGAAGATTGGGCCAACATGCACAGCCAAAGATTCTAAGAGATTCATAGTATGGTTTTGTGCCAAGAAGTTTTCCAGCAGGAGTTTGGAAATCAATTACTTTGCTAGGAAGTAAATTGATAAGGAAGTTAACTATAAGGGAAGCTTTATCCCAAAATTTGAGAGGCATGGAGGCATGTGCAAATAAACAAAGCTCAACTTCAACTATGTGATGATGTTTGCGTTCAGCAGAACCATTATGCTGGTGAGCATGAGGGCAAGAAACATGATGAACATACTATGCCAATTTTCTGAAAGAAATCATTGAGTTTTTCATATTCACCACCCCAATCAGTTTGCATAGTAATGATCTTTCTATTGAATTTGCGCTCAACATAATCTTGATAATTAAGAAAGCCTTGATAAACATCAGAACGTTTCTTGAGAAGATAAATTCGTGTAAATTTACTAAAATCATCAATGAAGCTTAAACAATATAAGTGTTTGCCAACAGAGGCATGTGCGGAACCCCATACATCAGAGAACACTAATTCAAAGGGAGCAGTGGACATACTGGAAGATACAGGATATGGCAACTGGTGACTCTTAGCTAACTGACAAGCATCACAAATGTAAGAATTTATTTCGGAGGTGTGTGAAATATGATTTTTTTCTAAAACCTTGTTGCACCACGAAGGAGGAGGGATGTCCTAAGCAGCGATGGCACATAGAAGATGACGGCTTTATTGTGATAAAAACTTGCTTGGAAGACCCGGTAGAGAAATGTACTAGCGGGTAGGGGCCACCATGGCATGGTTCTTTAAACATAATCCTTCGGGTGACCTGATCCTTAATCAAAAAGAACCAAGGGTGGAACTCAATAAACACATTATTATCAAGGCAAAGTTTATGAATAGATAAAAGATTCTTGGAGGCACTAGGAATACAAAGTATGTCATGCAAAGTACTATGGGGAGTATGCAATTTTGAATAACCAATATGACTTATAACCATATCATTGCCATCATACATGTGCACACGATCACGGACCCTTGTACTTCTCCTGAGTAGTGAGCTTGTTGAGCTCACCGGTGATATGATCCATAGCACCCGAATAAGAGTACCAATTCGAGTCCACACCATAGGATGCAACATTGACACCCTTCTTGTTGTCTCTTCCACCATCATCATCACCATCATCATCTGAATCATTTTGAAATGCCACCAGCAATCAGAAGCAAGGTGGCCATGTATTGTACAAATCTGGCAGGTCACATCCACGTAGAGGGTCGACGCACGACCATGCCCCTTGCGACGTCCCTGGCCTTTCCCATCATACCGGTCATCACGGCGACGGTCACGATCATGATCATTAGGGCGGCGACGATTATCTTCACGGTGACGATCCTCCCAGCGATCATCACGGCGCGGTGGTCTTCCCACTTGCCCCCATCCTGGCGACATTCAAGAGACCGGCCACGGTCACCACGGGGCTAGCGGTAGTCAAGTTCAGGGTGTTTTCCGCGATCACCGCGAGGAGCGTGGTAATCACGTTCAGTGTCACAGCGTCGATTGGCAGCATTGGCAGAGGACATGAAGCCAGCACCAGCACCTTGGGCGGTTGCCGAGAGCATCTCTTGGCGCATATCATGAGCGTAGACCTGATCATACAGATCGTCAAGGGTATTGTCGGCATTGCTGTTGACATTGGCAGCGACATCATTGTATGAGGCATCTAACCCATTGACGATGTACCCAACCATCTCATCTTCATCCACTAGTTTTCCCGCGGCAGCGAGTTCAGAAGCGAAACTTTTCATCTTGGCGAAGTAGGTGGCCAGGCTAAGATCGTTTTTCTTTGTGTTGGTGAGAGCGCCCCGCGGCTCATTGAGTTTGGACCGGGAGCGCCCACTGAACATGGTTGTGAGAACAACCCACAAGCCGGCAGAGGAGTCGATGTCGATGACGTGAGCGATGACTTCCGGTGAGAGGGTGTGCAGAAGCCACCCAAGCACCATATGAACCCGAGACAGCCATGCCACATAGGTAGGATTGTGTTGTTGGGTCTTCTTTTTCTCTGAATCGTCCACCTCCAAGGACTTCACCGGCGCATCATTAGTGCCCTCAAGCAGCTCGAGGACTTGGGCACAACGCAGAGGAGGGAGGACCAGGGTTTTCCACAACAGGAAGTTCGCCCTGGTCAACTTGGTGGAGGGTGGATTTCCCCGGGCGGTGGCCAGCGTGATCGACGATGAAGAGGAATCCATGGCATTGGACAAGGGAGCTTCCAATCTGAGAGATCATGACGGGTTATGTGGTTTTCCAATCAAGATGTCTGTGAAGGCTTTCCGATCTGAGGATCGTGGGCATTGTTTTGGACGTGGATTTCCAATCAAGGACGGTCGTGCGAGGTTTTTAGGTCCGTGTTTTTGGTTTTCCGATCAAGATCGATCGTGGGAGAGTTCTGGGATTTCCGGCGACGACGGCTAGGTCATGGAGAGGAGAGCTCGCATACCATATTGACTAACGTAGCGGAACCGGTTAACCTCCTTAGAGGTCCAGGTTGCGTGTTATATACAGGGCAAGAACAACCCTTGCCAGCGTATTACATGTGGGGCACTGTATGTGCGGTGTACTACACCATATCCGTATGGTGCGGTCTTACAACTCTAACACATACAAATTGAATGCAACCCTTTTGTCATGAGAAAGAAATGCACAACTTTCATTAAGTTCATCACAGTAATTTGGGTTTCTATAAATACTACCGATCGCAGTTTACTTGTAGCTTTGCCTAACAACCTTGTATTTCCTTATCAATCCAACCTGCCAATCCATGTGAGTTATTGGAGGAAAGCTAGAGCCAGCATGGCAACATGTATGATAGGTTGTACCGTTGGCCGTTTAGGAACGGATTCGTTTGCGTGGAAAACTTCAGTGAGCAGGACGCTTGGTGTTGGAGTATACTGATCTATGTTAAAGCCGGCAATTAGTGTAAAACTTACCAAAGTAGGCCACAATTTTTTTAAAAAAATTCACCGGGAGGGGGGAGAGAATCCCCACTTGAATTTCATTGATCATAAAAAGTTCAAGTCTGCAAATTGGAATTACATGCGGAGAGGTGATCTCGCCATGACATGGCATCCTCTTTGAGGTTTGGATTTTTGAATATGTATAGCCATAATGAAAGGTCAGAGATTACATTTGATACGGAGTGTTGCGGAGATATGACTTGATTCCGAAACACAAGAGCGTTCTGGTGTCCCAAATCATCCAGCGGATTGTGAGTAGGACCATCGGCCAAGTTGAAGGGGGAAGATGAACGGTGCTGGCATCTTCCAAATTTTTGCTAGACCACTGTGTAAGGGCTGAATGCATGTCCTCTGCCAGATGTGTTGCGCCACCGGGCAGTCGAAGAAGAGGTGCATTTTGTCCTCAATTTGTAGAGGACATCTCGGACAGAAAGGTGAGTGTAGAATTCCTTTATGGTGCAGGTTCTTCCGCGTGTTGAGCTTGTCGAGGTGCATGAGCCATGCGAAGATCTTAACTCTGGCCGGAGCTCTTGAGTCCCAGATAAAAGATGTTGTGTCCTCATTTTGGCTGTCTTGAAGGGCAAGGTAGGCGTTTCTAGTAGAGAATTTGCTTCCATCCAGCATGGTTCTGGAATCCACCTCCTGGTTGTGGTGAACATCCTACATAATTGACATAAGTGAGGCAAGCTCGGTCGTGGCCGGATCAAATAGTCTATTTCACAAGCCATGATGAATCCCATTTTGGAGAATATCACTAACAAGTGCATTTTGTTGTAGGTGGTGGGAGAAAATAGCTAGGTGTGTTTGTGCAAGGGGTTCTGGCAATATCCATCTAAATAGCCAGAAGAAGGTGTTTTTGCCACTGTTGAGCATTGTGTGATTGCTCTGAGTGTTGCAAGGTTTTTGAACATTGTTTTAGCTAGTGAGGAGCTTTGGTGACCATGAGCTATTGAAAGAGGGGAGTGGTTTGTGATCCAGTGTCTCCATGGGGTGTTGACATTTTGCAGAGTTTTGTAACGGAGCAGGAAAACATTTTGTAGTTGTAAATTTTTAATTCCTAGACCTCCAGCCTTCTTAGGTGTGCAAGCTTTTTTTCCAGACAACTAGACATTGAGCCCCTGAGCAGACTTCTTCCCCTGCCCAAAATAAAGCCCTTCGTCGTTTGTCGATTTTTTCCAGGATGAGGATTGGTATTAGCAGCGAGGACATGAAATGAGTTGGCATACTTTCCAATACAGATGACAGTAAAACTAGGCGCCCCCCTTTGGGGAGGAGAGCAGCACACCAACCTGCTAGAACCTTGTCAATTCTGTCAATGAGTGGCTGGAAGGAAGATTGTGGAAGCTTATAAGGAGACAAGGGTGGCCCAAGATAATTTTGTGGGAAAGAATAAATTTTTGTTCCAAGTTCTGCTCCAAGTAGTGTAGACAAATGAGGTTCAACATTCATGGGGATGAGGGTTGTCTTATGAAAATTAATTTGTAGTCCAGTGGCAATGGCAAAGTCTTGTAGAAGATTTTTTATTTTTTGAGCTGGATGAACAGAGGCCTTAGCTAGGATGATTGTGTCATCTGCGTATTGTAGTGTAGCTGGAGGCATGTCCTGCCTAATAGGATGTTGCAGGTCCCCATTGTTAAAAGCTAGCAGGGTTAGCTGTTGTACGATATCAGAGAAAATGATGTAGAGGTATCCAAGGACCAGGACCAGGAACTCCATTTAGCAGAATAGAGGTTTTGCCAGTATTCAGAATGTTTTGTATCCATTGACAGAAGAGGTTTGGGAAACCTCTAAATAAGAAGTTTGTGCAAGGCCTCCCATGAGACAGAGTCAAAAGCTTTTCTTATGTCAAGTTTAATATCCATAGTGGGTGCTTTCCTTTTATGAGAACAATTTAGAAGATCTGTTGCATATGATAAATTTTCAGAGATGGATTTCCCTTTGACAAAGCCCGTTTGGTCCCCATGAATTAAGTTTGGGATGTGACCTTGAAGTCGGTTAGCTAGAAATTTTGCAATTGCTTTCATGGGGCAGTTTTGTAGTGATATTGGTCTAAAATCAGCAGGTGTTCTGGCTGCTTCCTTTTTTGGAATTAGAACTAGAAAAGCCCTATTAATGGAAGTCAGATCTGCAGTTTGGTGATAGAATTGATTGAAAGTTTGAAAGATTCTAAATTTGACAGTTTGCTAATTTTTCTGAAAAATCCTGGGCCAAAGCCATCTGGTCCTAGGCTTGCATTTGAGATCATTTGGAAAAAGGCATCAGTTATCTTTGTTTTAGAAAAAGGTTGAATTAGGGATTAGAGATTTGGAACAGTGATGTTGTATATTTGATTTAGTGCAAAGTTCCATGTAGGATGGAAGGTGTGTCCCAGGAGCTGCTGATAGAAAGCAGTTAGGATTTGCATTTTGTGGTGATGAGATGTGAATTCTGTTCCATTGACTTCTAGAATAGAAATTTTATTTTTTCTATAGCGAGCAAAGGAAATTGCATGGAAGTATTTTGAGTTTTCATCACTCTCTATTGCAAATTTGATTTTACTTCTTTGTTTCTAGTAAGCCACACTTTCTCTGATCTTTGGAGGATTTTTATTAATAGACGGTGGAGGCTAAGTTCCAGAGAATATAGGTTTGTAGATTCTTCAAGGTGATCAAGGAAGGAAATGACAATTTTTGCGTTTGTTTCCCACAAGTTTTGTTTTGGCAGAAGTTGACGCCAGTGTTTGAGTTGTGATCGAGTCCGTTTTAGCGCGGCAACTAATGCCTTTGGAGCGTTCAAATTTTGTTGGGCTGAGGCCCATGCATTTTGGACTATTGGGCTGCACTGGGGGTGAAAGGCCCATGCATTTTCAAATCGAAAGATGGCGGTACGTGGTATGGATGTTGAGACAGAAGTGATTAGGGGAACATGATCAGAAACAAAACGTGTCCGCGATGACACCGATGCGTTTGGGAAAAGAATATTCCAGGCCTGATTTATAAAAACTATATCAATTCGTTGGAGAGTCGGTTCATTTCTCTTACTTGACCAGGTGTATAGTCGATCTGTGAGAGGTAGTTCTATAAGAGCTAGATTGTCGATCAAGTCATTAAACGCATCAGCCTCATCTTGCCTAAAAGAGGAGTTGTTTTTGTCTGAAGCATTCCTCATGAGGTTAAAATCCCCTATAACCATCCAAGGGGAGTCGCTATGAGGCGAAATTTGTGCAAGCTCAAGAAGGAAATCAGTTTTTTTGGTTGTGATCAGTAGGAGCATACACATTTGTGATAGTGATTTTTTGGTTGTTGTGTAGGAACGCGAGTTCAGTTGTTAGAGCGAAGTTGTGTTGGACAGTTTCGTCTAGCGCAAATAGGTTACAGAGTTCGCAGTTAGGGTTCCTCCCGCAGATCCCACTGCAGGTTTGAACACAAAGGATTGCAAGTTTCTAGGAAGGAAAGGTTTGGCTTTTAGAGTAGATATTTCACTCAATTTTGTCTCCTGCAAGAGCACCAGAGAATGGTTTAAGGAGATTTGTTCCGCGAGCACATCATCACATTTTGTTTGTTGTCCAAGGCCCCTCAAGTTCCAAGAGCATATAAGAAAGCTTAGATTATTCATTAAAACTAACAGTTACACCTGACAGAGGAATGGTAGGAGCATACAGGTTAACTGAGCGCGTCGAAAGGATCAGTCTTAGATAGGGAGAACTAAGGTCGGTTCGTGTATTTCTTCTTGCTCGAGTTATTTATATTGACCTACGATGCTGGTCGATCATGGCTGAGGATATGATCTGTTGGCTGTTCAGAGCCATATATATGAACATTCCATTTGGTTGAGAAAAATGCAGAAGTGCCGGACCATAGTTGCAAACAATAGATATGAATTGCAACTTGTATCCAGACGCACATTATGATTTTGGTCTCGCGCTAGTGCGCAACTTTTGAAAAAGTTTCAGTGGCATCCATCTAAATAAAACAAGTTCACCAACACAGCAACAAACCAAACAGTAGGTTCTATAAGGCAGCATGGGCTGCCACACATTCGGGTTGCCATATTTAGGCTTTGACATTTAATGAAATTCCAAAATCTTACATGGGCCAAAGTTCTTGGGTCCATTATTTGAACATGAACTTCCTTGGAAGGTCCCTCAGCGGCATCAAATCACGTGACAATGGCTACGGGGCAGCTCCGCTCGACTACACAACATTTTCCGATGGCGTCCTCATGCGATGGCAAGGCTCCAGTGGTGAACAAACTTCTGGTTCTTGGGCATATCGCCTTGGCACCGGTGGTGATGCAACCCAAGAGAGCGATGTGCACCTACTGTGATGGACAATTAAGTTGGATGTTGGCAACACCTCCTTCGAAAGGTAATGCGGCGAGATCACGCAAAGCTCGAAGAGGAGAAATTTGCAGGATCCACATTTGTTTTTGCAATGTGAAGAGAAGTGAGAGGCTATGGATATCAGACATAGCCGGTTGAAGGGTAGCTCATGTTTTTCACCCAATTCAGATGGCATTCTAGCAATAGAATCTTGATGCATTAGTTGCATCATTGATTTTTGTTTTATCTTTGGTGGCACATTTTGTAATAAATAATTTTAAAATAAAAAATAAACGCTATGTCCGCACTTGGTGCAGTGGCCAGGGGTATAGCCTCCTTTTTTAAAAAAAGTGAGCCTAGCGATTGGTGCTTTGCAGCAGTGAGCTCGGCAAATGCAAGCGGCAGCACTGGCGGGATCTATTTATGGTGGTACCCCTTGAGTACCGAGACTCGATATCAAGGGTGAAACTCCTAGGTCTAGTCTTAATTCATTATACCTGGCAATAGCGAAAACTTCCTTGTTGAAGGAATTGTTTGGAGAGCTCGGCTTTTCTCCTACGTGTTGAAACCTGCAATCTTTGATTAGAGGATGACTGAAGCACGTTTCCTTCTTGGAGGCGTGCTTTTGGAGAAGCTTTTGTATTGTTCGGGTGTTATTTTTTCTGTTGGTGGTTTGGGTCTCTTCTTTCTTTCGTTTTTTTGTTTGGTTCTAATGCATCCTAGATATCTCGACTAATTCTTGATATTATGATGTAGAGGTCGGGTGTAGTTGGTACCGTCTTGATATTAGTATATTCCCCCTTTTCATATCATATTTTAATTAAAATACAATGCCACATTTATATTTATATATATTAATAACTCCAGATTTTTTCCATGCCTATTAACATTTTGTTCGGATACAAAAAATATATCTATTTCATTGTCTTAAAAATGAATATCACATGTTTCGGATTATCCACTGCCACCTTACACCCATGGTGAAGAACTGAAGATGAACGTAGCAGCCAAGCTAACGTGGGACCTACGGAAATCACCTAGATTTGTTCCTTGTATGCCTGTTACGTGCTCTATGAAGAAGAAAATCTCTCAATTGGTTGCCCCGCGAAAACCATTAATTGTATCACATGCTCCTTAAAACAGCCAGGAGCCTATGTGAGGAGGCGGGTCGATTCGATAGTTCTGGTAAGCTAGCCTCTTCTCTTGCTTGTTGGGGGAATTTTACGCCGAGCTCGAGGGAGGGATTTGAGAGCTCTGCGTCCGTGAAAATACCGCAAGAGAAGTTTGGTCACCTCTCGCTAATTCGCACTGCCTATTTACACCACTCCGCCAAACCGCCAAATTCTGCGTCACCATTTTCCCCATTCGAGCTCTTTTTTCGGGGAAGCTTCTTTACTGATGAAAAGGTAAGCAACACCATCTTCTACAGCTGGTGGAGCTCCGCCACGGCAAGTCATCTTCCTCCGCCTCGCCGACATGTCGTTTTCCTTGTTAGATTGTCAGATCACTGTGAGTAACATTGAACTCTTGAAGTGGTAGCTTAGATCTGTTAGCTTTGGTAGCCGGTGGAGTGTCTGTCAGTGTAGACTTGTTAGCTTTGATCTGATGTTGGTATATCTGATTTAGCAACTCTAGTTTCATGCTCTAGTGTTGGTAAGAGGTAGATCGATGTTTTGTGCTTGTGTTGGTTGCGTTGTTTGATCTGCAGCGTTGTGTAGTCCATGTATAAGCGTGATGGCTTGTAGGAGGATTGGTTCTAAATCTGTATTTTGTTCTTCTTGTACTAGTTATCCGCTTATATATGGTAGCATGCAGTGAAGGGGAATTAAAAAACTTCACAGTGCATCATTGTTTTTTCTCCACAAAGCTTATTAGCATGTTAAAAGTTGCTTTCTTACCATTGTTCATGTATTATAGTATTGATATGTTCTAATGTTGGTTGTGTTGTCTGATCTTCAATGATGTGTAGTCCATGTATAAGCTAAATAGTCGGTACGAGGATTGGTTCTACAATGTGTAGTTCTTCTTCTTGTACAAGCTCCGCTTATACATGGTAGCATGCAACCAAGAAGGGAAGCTAATAAGCTTCACAGTTCGGCATTCTTCTTCTTCACAAAGTTTGTTAGAATGGGAAGCTACTTGCTTACCTTTGTTTTTACTATATATGGTGATTTGATTTTTGTTGTAGTACAAAGAATCTCGCCTGATCTTTTGGAAAACTCAGTGCTATTGGCGGTGTCGCTTCGGCGGCATGATAGGTACTACCCCATTCGAAAGAAAAAATTGATGATATGGTTAGCTACTCTGTCCACACTTTCGTTCCGAACAGGGTGTGTGAGTTCATCAAGAATGGGGTTCCAATGAATAAGAGATTCACTATGAAGGACCATAAAGGTGTTGCAGAGGTTGTTCTCAAGTTCTGTCGGCGTAAAGTTCACCTGGAGCATATCTACAAGCATTTGAGACATTGAAGAGTAAGGTGGGCTTATGTGCGATGGGTGGAGGAGACAAAAACTATCATGATGGACGACATTGTCTACTTTGCCCACATCAATGTTAGATCAATGTAGCACTTATTTCAGTTCGTAAGTTAGCACATGACCAAGAACTAACTAACTTCTTGCAAGATAACCTAAAGGACGCTGATTTCATCATCAAGCCCATAGACCACTATGTCCAGACAAAAATCATCTTCGTTGTTCATCTTCCAGCAGCGGCCATCTCTCCGACTATTGTCCACCGTGCTCTCAGCCACCTCATGGAACACAAGGCACATGCCAACACGTATCTTGCGATCATAGTTTTAACTATTAGAACCGTGAGTGAACCGATGAGCCGACTGGTTCAATAGTTTGTTGGTCGGACCAACTGTTCATCCGGTTTGATGGTGACCTAAAACTATTATTTTTAATTAAAATTACCATGAAAGGTATATATAGAGTATATTTCAATATGTAAGCACAAAAGATGGTGGGTCCAAGTGGTATTGGATGTTATATGTGGTACTATTAGTTCCTAGCTTCTCTTTGTCAATGAGTCAACGTTTCCAACTCACGTACTACACTAGTACTAGTAAAAGTTTCTATTTTCGACACCCACAAGCAAGCAAATTAGGAAATGAGAGAAGGCTACCGAAAAAACAAGCAACAGATTTAGCGGTCCAAGACCATAGATATCGATAGATAGAACTTTCATTTATTTGTTGGCCTGTTTTTTGCTCCCTCAATTGATAGATCAGGGGCCCTCGAACAAAAGGCTCTTTAAGGAAGTAGTCCCATCAGTCTCAGGCCCTGCATCTTGCAACATCTTTTTGCTTGGTTTTTTTCTGTTTGGATTGTTGCCACTTAAAAACTGGTGAGGCCGTATGTTCAGTTTTTTTAGGTCGAACCACCGAACCGGTCCAGTTTCTTATACAATACTTGCGATGATCCTTCGGAGCAAGATGAGCTGGTTTAGTGCCTTTTAGGAAACTAGCACAGTGGCCCTCGCAAATGCGAGGGCATCACGTTTACTATCTTGGTATTTTATTTACTATAATGGGCAAGATCGTTACTTTTTTTCTAAATTAATTAATTATAAATTTTATCGATCTTACTATCATTCATAACAAACAATGATATATGGAGTATGGTCTTCATAGACCTAGCTAGTAGTGCATCTTGAAGTATAGAAGCCCTAAAGCATGAACACACTGAATTATTAATGTGATAAAAGTCTCAAAAACATTCATCTCTTTCAAATGATGGATAATCATACATGGAGCCACGTTATGTCAACTGTTATGAAATGACCTCCTCTAATTGGTTGAAGCATGACTACATGTTGGAATATACATAGAAACTCTTCAATATCCATAGGCGCATCTTCAACTACACACAATTTGTACATTATAAAACCCAAAAAATAAATATAAAAATTAGTAGAGAGCTGCAATTTCTTAAGAAACTACAAATAAAAATGATTTGTTCACATCACCTATAATGGATAATATCTTTTTTTCTAAAAGAGAACCTATGAAAAAATGTCGGCAACATTTCAATCACATGTCCTGTTTTTATATATTATCGTACAAAAATATCGTCCTAAGCATATCAAAGTCCATGCACTGGAACTTATCAACTAACACAAAGAAACTCTTATTCTAGGAATATGGGTGCAAAATTGATAACTTGCAAGTGATGAGCATATCTACCACGTTGCATATTTGTGAGCTCTGAAATTATTTCCTTAGGTCGTAATAAATATATGTGCACATCCCATAAATTATTTGGTGATAATCTTTGTAAGACCACAAATTAAAGCTACAGACTGTATTAACCATTTTAATAAGCCTTTTTAAACAAATGCTCCAAGCATAATATCCATTCGTTTTCTTCTTGTTCCCAAATCACTATAAACAGGTTTTGTATTAAATTTTAAACACTCTCATTGAAAGCAACCAACAATTAGACCACGATCCAGTGCTATCGAAGACGTACTGCAGGTAGCATGCATCAGGAACAGTAGATGGTATGAAGTGTACTTTGACATCTGAAAGACATATCGGAAAATTGGTAAGCAACTTAAGGATATGCTGCCAACTAAATCTATGATTCATTGTTAGAGAAAAACACAACGGAGAATAGATTACAACAGACATATTTATTGACTAATTACCTTTGAGAATAATCATTTGGTCAGCACCATTGGACATCAATCAATAATTGATTAAGCAGACCAGTCTAAGTGCATACATAAAGAATTAATTATATATAAATTACTCGCAAATCAATCAAGTACACATCTTCATATGTTTGCTCGAGGACAGAAGAGTTGAGTTTTCCCTATCCTTTTTAACTTCTCTTTGTCCCAAACGCCTGGGCACTTCAGTGCCGTCACGGGGGGCAACACATGGCTACAAATAATATTTACCATCAAAAACGATGCACAAATCAATATGTTGCTTGCTTCTCTACTTTCATAGCACTCACAAAGATACCCTGAATAGTGGAAGATAGGTTTCATTGTAACAATTTGTTTTTTTTTTGCGGGCAACAATTTGGTTTTTTTAAAAGCTCGAAGGAGAAACGTGATTGCCTTTAACATACCTAGCATGGGGACTGGGGAGACAAATATATGAGAAGGACTGGCGATGGATTGGAAACTCCAGAAGTGCGATGCTCCACAGTCCATCCACCTCCAAATAATGATCACATGCCCTACATTCGAAAGCACCCATCGGCGGCATACATTACCGGCCAGCGGACTTTTTTTACATGTCCGAATATAATTGAAGACATAATCTATTTCAGAATTTTAACATTTTAAAGTTTTGTTTTAATTGCATTTTTTATAATAGGTGCATATGCACCTCCACAAAACTAATACTACCTCCTATCGGATTTTATCGACGTGGGACTATACCTACCTATATGCTAGCTATGCCTTCGCTCCACGTCGATCTTTTTCCATCAGAGGGAGTACTTCACAACACAACAATTCGTGGCTGTATGTAATCCATTTGTTGCCGGTTGATAGGAGTTGACTACTTAAGTTGTTGGATCTGACAAAAGTTATAGAGACTATATGTTGTATTGAAAAGGGAGTGATGTTTTGGAACATGGGTGCATATGCTCCCTATATTTTGAAATGCATCTTATGTACATTTTAAATTTTAAAAAAATTGAAACAAAAAATTTGTACGTACATCTCCACGTGCTACGCGCTCACAAAGTCGTTTCATAAAAAATCGACTTATCATGTGACGTGTGTAAAAAAGATAAAATTCAGTGCTAAAAATAATGCTTTTCACAAGATAAAGTTTCTCCTTTTTACATAGACCACAAAAAATATTGGTTTTTCGTGAAACTTAGCGAATGCACATACATTATGGAGATGTACATGTCAAATTTTTTATCCAAATTTTTTGACATTTCCTAATATGTTTTTTTGGTAGAGGGAGCATACGCACCCGGGAGCCGAATTGAATTTCCGTATTGAAAAGAAATACATAGAGCAATCTAAGAATAAAATAGGCACGTGACATTACCTGGCCCTAGTCTGTAGGATGTGTGCTTGAGGCATATTTTCCATCGATCGGTCCATCAATTGCCCAGCTAGCTCCATGGCGCATGCATGAGAGAAGTTCTCGATTGTGGATCCATATTTTTCACGACTACATGATACATGCATGTGGCAAGTCCTCAGTCGATCGAAGTACTGTCTTTTACACGGCTGCATGTCGCATGCATAAGGGATGATTGGAACCTGCCGACGCTGGTGTGTATACACGCCTGAACGGAGAGGATAAAAACGACCCGTCGGCCGGCGGGCAGCAGCATCCATACATGAGGACATGCAAGTGGATCGTAATATGGTGTCAGATGCAGATCGCATGATGTGAAGAAACGCGGCCGACGACGCTGACATAAATATTCGATCCATCTTGGAAGTATGCGTGTCTGCTCGTGATCTGTTCCATCCGCGGGCAAGCTAGATTGCAAGATAAGCCGCTCGATCATTTGCATGGACGTGTAGTGCGGCGGTGTTGGCGGCGTGCGCGAGGAAGATAGGTTTTCTCCAGCTCTTGGAGGGACTCAGTAGCTTTATTTAGATGCAATACCGAAGGGGTATGAAAGACTTATGGAGGGCATTGGTGGGTAATTTTTTCTATCTCTAGTGTCGGTAATTTATCTCCAAGATTCATTGGCTATAACCGGTTAATTAGTATAATCAATGGACAGATGTTTCTGATTATTGTGGAATTTTCTAAGTAATTCTCTAATTTCTGGTTACCCGTAATTTACTTTTAATATATAATAGATAGATATTGCCTTTGAGGTGCCCGCACATGGGGTGCTTGGTCCGGTGGTGATAATGAACATCATGATGATGTATATTTCATGAGTAACTAGGTTTGATGAAAATTGCTGCCTAGTCTGTATATTTTACGAGGTGGTATGTACTAACCTCTCGATTGATCAAACTTATGTTGAATCCTGAGCAATTGATCGTGAACTCGTGGTGCAGCATTGTGATCCACTGCTACAACTATGTTAGTCTAACTGATTGTGTACTACATATTAGCCGTCGGCTAAATTGCTATTACGTCGAACAACTTGTAGTTAATATTTCTTTGTTGAGTAAGCTCACCACATAGCTGACGAGGTTGATGTGTTTTAACCAAACAATGATTGATTAGACGAGACACAAATTGTGTACAACCAATCGACGGGGGCTTGGCTTCTGCTATAATGCCCAGAAGAAATTGTTAGCAATTAAACTAGATGTACTACGTGAATTAGAGGTTACATTTCTACACAGAACTTTCCGAGAGCTAAGTTTCCAAATGCAGAAAAATGCTCTGAGGAACGACCAATCATGCCCATACGGACTCGTAGTCGGTTAAGTGAACTCTTTCGGTCTTGAGAGGGACTTCACCCTTGATGTGTCCAATTCCTTGCAAAGAACAAATTGAATGCCACCTTTTTGGCATGAGAAGGAAATGCAGAACTTTCATTAAGTTCATCACAGATGCATGTTGCAATTCGCGTTTCCAAGACCACTACCTTTCAAACATATAAATAATACTGCCTTCGGCTCATGCTAGTCTCTGTAGTTATCATTAAATGGTTCAAATACCAACTTGTAATTTTTTTAGGGATATTTATACTGTTGTTGATGATTATTGCTAGGTCGGTTAAATTTCGCAAAAAATAATACAAAAAGAGATACAATTTGTTTGTAGCTTTGCTTAACAGTCCTGGATTTCCTTTCCAGTCCTCGCACCAATCCGTGTGAGCTATTGGAGGAAAACTAAAGCCAGCATGGCAACCTATGTAGTACGTTGTACCGTTGGCCGCTTAGGCACGGATTCGTCTACACGGAAAGCCGCAGCGCGCGTGGCGCTTGGAGCTCAAGTATACCGCTCTTTGTTTACAGTCAACAATTGCTGCAGAACTTACTAAAGTAGGTCTCAACTGGGTTCTTTTTCGTTTGCTCTCCCTTGACTCATTTGTATTCAGCTATCTTGCTTGTCAATCAATTTGGTGAGGGACTTCACGAGATGATTTGCTGGCTGTTCAGAGCAATGTACATGAACATTATGTACGGCATTTCATTGCCCATGACTCCTTCGCCCCACCACGTGCTGATGATCTCGGGACCAGAGTTGCAAACAATATATATCCATATACTGCAGCTTCTATCCAGAGTTCCAGACACACCTTATGTTTTTGGTATCTCATCATTCGCAACTTGTGAACAAGTTCAGTGACACCCATCTAAATAAAACAACTTCGCTAACACAGTTATAAACCAAACAACACGTTGTGTATGAGGAACTGGAAGTCGCATTTTGTAATAGAATCCCTTCTGTTCAAAAGATGTAAAAAAATATCGGAAATATAAAGGGCGTAGCACTTGAACTTGGACATAAAGTCAAGAAATGCAGTTTTTCTAGCATATAACATAGGAACCTGAATTTCTGTACATGAGGCAATCGAATCAAGAACATTACAGTATGTTGAGACACGGTGTTCGCAATATAATGCAGCTGAATGAGGGAAAATAAATGCTGATTGCTAAATCTTTCCATTCACGTACTTCACGCGTGTCAAAGCAAACGTACTCATGGTGCTATAGTGTGGACGTGCCGTAGGTGGTGGATACTGGATACACATGCCGTGGGTGGCACTAGGATCAGAACAGCGACGGAGCGATGCTTTGCTAGGGCTGTTTAATTTGGTTACTCGCATGACTTTTTCTTGTTTTTATGATTTGACCCGCAAGCTGCTGCATGAGTGAAAACGGACTCTAAGTCTGTTTATGCACTTAGTTTGGTTCACAACATTTTTTTCGTGCAATTTTGGCTAAGGAGCGGACAAGCAGATTAGTAAGCATGTTTCATTCATATACACCTGCATTTACATTCAGAGGTTCAGACGAACACCCATGATCAAAAGTTTTCAGACTTTCAAAGACTCTGGAGCAACTAGGGTTTATGTTATGGTCGGTTTGACCTATACGCGCAGGAAGCCCATTAGTGGCTAGTTGTGGGCTTAGCCCAAGTAAATTAGGGGCTTAGCCCAAGTAAATTAGGGTTTCGAGGAGGCCGTCCTCCTATATAAACACTTGTATCCCTTCGAGATTAATCAGACAATAATTCACTATCATTATCGTCTCGTCTCTCGAAGGGAGACGGAGAACCCTGCGCCCGCCGCACCAACCCTAGCCGCCGCCTCCTTCCTCCGCGACGGCGCCCGGCCGCCGGCGCCGAGCTCTCCAACCTCTCCGCCCTCACTTCCACCCTTACAACCTCCGCCCTAGACCCGGTAGAACCCTAGCCTCTACCACTTTGGTATCAGATTGCCTAGGTCTCATGGGCTCCAACAGCCCCCCTCCCCCCCGTCGACACCATCGCCGCCACGTCCACCGCCGCCACCAACACCACCCCCGCCGCCATGACCGGCGCCCACGCGCTGCAGGGGGCCGCCGCCGCCGCAACCGGAGACCAGGCCGCCGCCGTTCCCACGGGTCTCGACCTCCTGCCCGCTACCTTGGCGGACCTCACCGACAGCCTCCGCGCCATCCGCTTCGAGCTCGCGGAGATCAAGGCCGGCCAGCACCCGCCGCCCCCACCAGCCGCCGTTCCGCCGCCGCCCCCACCGGCCGCCGCTCCGCCGCCGCCCCCACCGGCCGCCTCCGCCGCCAGCAATGGCCGGCCCGCGTGGTGGCCGACGTCGCCCTCGCCGATCCCCACATGGACCGACGCGTCGCCCGTCTACACTCATACTGCGGCGCGGACGACGGTTCAGCAGCCCGCCCACCGCCCTGGCGGTCCTGGCGGGTTTACGGGCCCCTTCGCCGCGAGCACGTCCTTCAACCCGGGCCGCCAGGAGGGCGCCCCCGAGGTTCCGCCTTTGGCACAGCAGCCGCCCCGCTTCACTAAGCTGGAGTTCGCCACCTACGACGGCGCCACCGACCCCCTGAACTGGCTGAACCAGTGTGAGCAGTTTTTTCGGGGGCAGCGGACGCTCAGCACCGACCGCACATGGATCGCCTCCTATCACCTACGGGGCGCCGCGCAGACTTGGTATTACGCCCTCGAGCAGGGACGAGGGCGGGATGCCGCCCGGGAGCGTTTCCGCGACCTATGCCTCCGGCGGTTTGGGCCGACCCTCCGTGGCAGCCGCCTCGGCCGAGCTGGGACGCCTCGCCTTCACCACCACGGCCCAGGACTTCGCCGACCGCTTTCAGGCGCTCGCGTGCCATGCCCCGGGCGTCTCGGCACGGCAGCGCGCCGATCTCTTCGTCGGCGGCCTCCCCGACTACATCCGCGTCGACGTCGAGATGCGCGAGCCGGCGGACCTGCAGACGGCCATGTACTACGCACGAGCCTACGAGCAGCGCGCCTTCGCCATGCAGCAGGTCTACGCGCAACGTGGCAGCGCTCGTCCCTCGCCCCGACCCGCCCCGACACCCACCGCCCCGCCGCGCCCCGCACCGGCCGCTGCGCCCGCAGGCCCTCCTGCGCCGACTCGCCCCTTCAAGCGGCTGACGGCTGCGGAGCAGCTTGAGCGGCGCCGCCGGGGGCCGTGCTTCAACCGCGACGAGAAGTACGCACCGGGCCACACGTGCGCCCGCCTCTTCTACCTGGAGACCGTCGACGACGCCGACGTGGAGACCCTCACCGCCGAGCTCGCGGCCGCCACCGTCACTGAGGCCGGTGTCACGACCTACGCGCCAGTCGACGTGTCCGCCTTCGTCGTCTCTCTCCATGCTATGGCGGGCATCAAGACGGCAAAGACGATGCTGCTCCCGGTGACGATCAATGGGGAGCGTCTCACTGCGCTGGTGGACACGGGGTCCACGCACAACTTCCTGTCCAACACCGCCATGCGCCGCCTCGCTCTACAGCCGGCGGGATCGGAGAAGTACAGCGTCACCGTCGCCAACGGGGATCGTCTTACGTGCCAAGGCGTGGCGCGACAGGTTCCCATGCTCGTGGGCGACGAGCCGTTCGCCATCGACTGCGTCGGCATCGACTTGGGTTGCTATGACTTCATCCTCGGCCTCGACTTCCTGAGCACTTTAGGCCCCATCCTGTGGGACCTCGACGCGCTGTCCCTCATCTTCTGGCGCGAGGGCGGCCGCCGTGTTCACTGGATGGGCGTGGGCAGCACTGGCACATCCCCGCAGCTCCACCTGATGGCCGGCGCGCTAGACGAGGCACATCCGCTCCTGGCCGACTTACTGCAGCAGCACGACGGCGACCTCTTCGACGAGCCGCGGGGCCTCCCTCCTCGCGACCCCGTGACCACCGCATCCACCTGCCGCCAAACACGGCACCCGTAGGCCGTGCGGCCGTACCGGTACCCCCAGCCGCGAAGGACGAGCTCGAGCGCCGTGTGGCGGTCATGCTAGCACAGGGCATCATCCGGATCTCGACGTCACCGTTCCGCGCCCCGGTGCTCCTTGTGCGCAAGACCGACGGCACGTGGCGTTTCTGCATCGACTTCCGCGCCCTCAACACCGTCACGTCCAAGGACAAGTTCCCCATCCCCGTCGTGGATGAGCTCCTGGACGAGCTACATGGCGCGCGCTTCTTCACCAAGCTCGACTTGCACTCGGGCTATCATCAGGTGCGCATGCACCCGGACGACATCGCCAAGACGGCGTTCCGCACTCACCATGGCCACTACGAGTTTTTGGTGATGCCGTTCGGCCTCTCCAACGCACCGGCGACCTTCCAGGCTCTGATGAACGACGTGCTCAGCCCCTACTTACGCCGCTTTGTGCTTGTTTTCTTTGATGATATTTTGATCTACGGCCGCATCTTGGGCGGAGCACCTGCAGCACGTGGCCATCATCTTCAACGAGCTTCGAGCGCATCGTCTTCACCTCAAGCGCTCGAAGTGCTCGTTTGGCACGACCTCCGTCGCGTACTTGGGCCACGTCATCTCCGCCGACGGTGTCGCGATGGACGCGGACAAGGTCACTGCCGTCGCCGCCTGGCCAACGCCCCAGTCGCCACGAGCTCTTCGCGGATTTTTGGGCCTCGCAGGATACTACCGGCGATACATCCAGGACTTCGGCCTCATCGCCGCGCCCTCACGCGCCCGCTCGCCGCGACGCCTTCTCCTGGGACGAGGAGGCGGCCACGGCCTTCGCCGCCCGCAGGCGGGCACTCACGATGGGTCCCGTTCTTCGGATGCCGGACTTCGACGAGCCGTTCGTGGTGGACCGCGACGCCTCCGGCATTGGCTTCGGTGCCGTCCTTCACCGGGGCGAGGGTCCACTCGCCTTCTTCGCCGCCCCTTCGCCGCGCGCCACCACAAGCTCGCCGCATATGAACGCGAGCTGATCGGGCTGGTCCAGGCGGTGCGCCACTGGCGGGCGTACCTTTGGGGCCGGACATTCCGTGTGCGCACGGACCACTACAGCCTGAAGTTCTTGCTGGATCAGCGCCTCTCCACCGTGCCGCAACATCAGTGGATTAGCAAGCTCTTCGGCTTCGACTTCACCGTCGAGTACCGCCCCGGCCGCCTCAACACAGTCGCCGATGCCCTGTCCCGCCGAGACGTTGACGACACTGCGGACGCGCCCACAGTCGGTGCAGCCCTCTGCATCCACTCCGGGCCATCTTTCGCCTTCATCGACGAGGTTCGCCGCGCTACTGCCACGGCTGCGGATGCGCAGCAGCTGCGCCGGCCGCCTGGCCGACGGCGAGCTGGCCGCGCCATGCCGCCTGGACAAGGGACTACTCCTCCATGGACGCCGCATCTTCGTGCCGGATCATGGAGACCTGCGCCACCAGGCCTTGTCCTTGGCGCATTCTGCAGGTCACGAGGGCGTCCGTAAGACCCCGCACCGTCTCCGCGCTGATTTTTACATCCCAGGGGATGGCGCCCTGGTGCGAGACTGGGTGCGGGCGTGTGTCACATGCCAGCGGAACAAGACGGAGACGCTCCGTCCGGCGGGCTTGCTGCAGCCGTTGGACGTGCCGTCCCAGGTGTGGGCGGACATCTCCATGGACTTCATCGAGGGGCTGCCGAAGGTTGGTGGCAAGTCCGTCATCCTCACGGTGGTTGACCGCTTCTCCAAGTACGCGCACTTCATCGCCCTCGGTCATCCCTATACGGCGGCATCCGTGGCACGCGCCTTCTTCGACGGCATCGTTCGCCTCCACGGGTTTCCGTCCTCCATCGTCAGTGATCGTGATCCTGTGTTCACGGGTCACGTCTGCAGGGATCTCTTTGGGTTGGCGGGCGTAAAGCTCCGCATGAGCACGGCGTTTCATCCTCAGACGGACGGCCAGTCCGAGGTCGTCAACAAGATCATCGCCATGTACCTGCGCTGCCTCACCGGGGATCGTCCACGAGCTTGGGTGGACTGGCTGGCATGGGCCGAGTACTGCTACAACACGTCCTACCACTCCGCGCTGCACGCTACTCCCTTTGAGGTGGTCTACGGGAGGCCACCACCGGCGATGCTTTCGTATGCGTCTGGCACGGCCTGTACTGAGACGGCGGATGACCTGCTGCGTACCCGCGACGAGATACTGGCTGAGGCGCGCCAGCGACTTCTTCAGGCTCAGCAGCTGGCCAGGAAGTACTACGATGCACACCATCGCGAGGCGGAGTTTGCGGTGGGCGATTGGGTCTGGCTACGTCTTCTTCACCGGACGACCCAGTCCTTGGACCCGCGCTCCAGGCGCAAGTTGGGACCTCGTTACGCCGGTCCTTTCCGTGTGCTGGAGCGCATCGGCAAGCTCGCCTACCGCCTTGAGTTGCCTGCGGGCTCGCGCCTCCACGACGTCTTCAACGTCGGCCTCCCGAAGGCCTACCGGGGCGACCCTCCTTCCGCACCACCAGCCTCTTCCACCTACTTCGGATGGGCGTCTCGAGCCCGCCCGGCGAGTGTGGCTCGCGTGTTGAAGGCCCGGCGAGCGCCGTGGGGTTTGGCACGTCTTGGTGCATTGGACCGGCCTCGCCCGAGGATGAGGCGACTTGGGAGAAGCTTGAAGATCTCCGCCGGCCAGCTTCGAAGTTCAGCTCGAGGACGAGCTGTTTGAGAAGGCGGGGAGAGATGTTATGGTCGGTTTGACCTATACGCGCAGGAAGCCCATTAGTGGCTAGTTGTGGGCTTAGCCCAAGTAAATTAGGGGCTTAGCCCAAGTAAATTAGGGTTTCGAGGAGGCCGTCCTCCTATATAAACACTTGTATCCCTTCGAGATTAATCAGACAATAATTCAGTATCATCATCGTCTCGTCTCCCGAAGGGAGACGGAGAACCCCGCGCTCGCCGCACCAACCCTAGCCGCCGCCTCCTTCCTCCGCGACGGCGCCCAGCCGCCGGCACCGAGCTCTCCAACCTCTCCGCCCTCACTTCCACCCTTACAACCTCCGCCCTAGACCCGGTAGAACCCTAGCCTCTACCAGTTTAACTCCATATCAAAAGCCACGACATTAGTAGCTAGGCATGTTCATCACTGTCTCAAACTTGCTCCTGATTCCTTCCATACGTGAAGGCCCAACCCCTCCCCAACCCCTCCTCTCCCGACCCCTCCCCAACCCTAACCGCCGCCGCCGCCAGTAGCGCCGCCGGGGCAAAGACCCACGGGGCGTGGCGGCGGCGGGGGCCTTTCCTCGCCGGCGTGGGGGACGGCGGACGGGCTCTCCTTTCCTCGACGCTCGCGGCGGCGGCCGGCGCGGATGGTGATGGGGCGGCGGCGGCTCTTGCGCTGCGGTCCCCCTCCCTCCCGTAGGCTTCCATCCGCAGCACACCGGCAGGGGCTGGTGGTGGGCGGCGGCCGTGCCCTCGCTTCGCGCCATGCCCTCCCCCCCCACCTCTAGTCGGTCGTGGAGGCGATCTCGGGCTTCTTCCGCGTCACGAGGGCACCCGGGCAGCAGCCTTGGGTTCGACGGAGGAGGTGGCTCTCTTCTGCGCCGGAGAGGGTCGTCCTGCGGTTGGTGGTGGTGGATCTTTTGATCTATCACCGCGATCCGGCGGCGAGATGGAGGAGCGTGGAAGCCAGCGATGGTGTCGCCGGTGGAGGGCTGGATTGGCCAGCCCGGGATGGTCGCCGACGTGGGGGTCCGACCTGTATAAAGGCGGCGGTCCTAGGGCCTCTCTTGCGTGAAGAGGAGGACCTACCGGAGGCCTGAACTCGTGATCCGGCCGGAGGGTTGAGTTCCGGAAGGCTCCGCCGGCGAATGTAACGTTGCTTTGCCCGGAGTTTGCCGGATCGGAGGTATTCGGTCGTGCGCACCCATGCTTTTATTCCGACCGATTGGTTCTGGAGGGAGCGGCACGAAGCTCTTTTTCTCGTGTTGACATCAAGTGACTATGGATCCATGATGAAAGTCGGAAGAAGAGAATTTCATGAAGGCCGGAGGGGAGGACTAGCTAAGGGAGGTTCAAGTCTCCGCGCTGTTGAGAGACTCGGCTTGGTGTTCCGGGCTTCACAAAGCAGCGGTATGAAAGTGGGGGCGACAACACAGGTGAAGTGCGAGTCCTACCTTTCGTGGTGAAAACCCAAGGTCCGGCCTTAACTGGTTGTGCCTGGCAATGGCCTTGGTGGAGGCATTGTTTTGAGAGCAGGGACTATCTTCAGGGTGAAAACCTAAGATCTTTGATCGGGCGACGATGGTGTTTGCACACTGTTCCCTTCTTGGAGGCGTCGTTTTTTGGAGAGTCTGTAATTCAGGTGTTGTCTTGGCGGTGGATGTACTGCTGTTGTTAGGCCCAAGATAGTGTAGCGGGACTTTTGTTTCTTAGTTTTCTTTTCCTTTTTTGGCTGTGTGCATCCGTAGTGCCATTAGGGTGGTGCGTTGTTGCAGAGGCTGGGTGTAATTGGTATCTTCTTGATATTAATATATTCCCTTTATCGAAAAAACATATTTACATAAACACATAGACAGACTAACACTGGCAGGTTGGCGACTAGATGTGGTTAGGGCGGACGTAGGTCTTGGCGTTGGAGCTGTTGCGCTTGTAAATGTTCATCTTCAGGCCAAAGCCTTGATCTTGAACTCCACCACATCGCCACACTCCAGGTCATACTTGAAGACAACCTCTGGCCAGTTCCTCGCCAGCACCACCTGCCCGCTGCGATAAGCGACCTGCACCCACTCGTCACACCACATACAAGCGGAGATGGTGATGCAGCGCAGCATCGGGATCTTGATCCACTCCCTCAAGCCGGCCTGGAACGCCGGTGGAACGATGACCATGTGCAAGTCGTCCTCGTCTAGTTGGATGTAGTAACGGCTGGGGATTAGCGCCCTGGGCAGGTGGCCGAGCTTCGGCCTTTTCCCCATGGCTCGCAGTGGCATCTTCGCTGCCTCGATCCTTCCTGGAACCACCGGCTTTAGCTTCTTTTTTAGATCAAAGGCCAAAGGCCCAACGTTAAATTAATAACGCCACCACGGCGACAAGGTACAAAGAGTTGAGCCCAGCTTACAACACACACCCACACACCCACACGAGTTGCCAACATGGCTACAACCGAAACCTCGAACAACGATCACCACCCTTACGAAGCCTACGAAGATTCGGGGAAGACACCGAACAGCAACAGTGTCGGGCCGGAGCTCACCCTAGAGCGAGCCATTGAACACGCACGCCGTCAACAGAACTTCCCACGGGCGCGCCGTCACTGCCCGGTCCGCAGATCTTAGGTTTTCACCTGGAGCACCTTGCTCGATGAATACCGCGCCTCAGCCACACCACCAACGGAGAGCCGCACACTGTGAACTCCAAGGCGGTATCTTCAAGAAGATCACGACACGAGAGCGCCGCCATCGCCGATCCGATGATCTTGGGCTTTCACCCGGAGCACGTAGAACGATAGGGAGAACCCTCAACAACGCCTTCAAGAAGGGAACGGCGTCCACGGACGTCGCCGTCGTGGCTCGGGTGGGGAAGGGTTTCCCCTCGGCGAACTCTCCCCGCCTTCTACACAGGACACCGACCGACGGAGCGGTCGATCCACTACCACAGCACGCTGCTCGCTGTCCACCACGTCGCCCCCGCGACCATGGTTTCTGGCCAGCTCCTGAGCCACTGGCACGCCCGCCAACCAAAATGGCTCCCACTGACCAGGGCCGCCACCCTGGCACCCAACTCTGAACACTGCAAACTGCTAAGCACGGGAGACACCATTGCGAGGACCGCAGACGCCGACCAAGGACTCTGGGCCGCCAAAGTACCGTCGCCGACCCACTGGAAAGAGCACCCCCTGCCAGATCGACCACCAAACCACCCCCGAGGCGGCCGAAGCACGCAGATCTGGGTAGAGATGGATGGGCTCGAAGGGCCCGGGCCCCTGCCCGGTTCGAATCGAGGCAGCCAGACCTGATCTGGATCCGCACAACCCACAACATGCAGGTCTCCTCCATGGCCGGCCGGACGCGTGCAGTGGCCCACCGCGCCTTGCCGATCTGGGCCTCAACCCGGCGTCCCCGCACACCACCAGGTCGCCGCGCGCAGAGCTCGCGCCGCCCGCCGCCGACCACTCCGGCGAGCAGCCGCCTCGAGCACGCCCAGGCCATGCAGCCGCCACGCTGTTGCAGGAACCGCGCCGCCGCGCCCCACGTCCAGCACGGCTCCCTCACCGGCCGCGCCAGCCCGCGCCGCCGCCACCGCACGTGGGGGGGCGCCGCCGGGAGCCTTAGGCTGCCCGCGGGAGCGGCTAAGGGGCTAGGGTTTTTTTCGATTGAGCGGCTTCAGCTTCTTAGTCCATCGATTGAGCGGTAGCTTGTCCCCGTGCCTGGGTGGAGGATGGCAGCCCTTGCCCACGGTGTCACACTCCAACTTGGTGACAAGACGTGAGTTCATGTCCATGGCATTGCAGATAACTCAGCTAGATCATGTCGATGGCAGTCTTTCTCTGCAATGCCATCGACGTGATCTAGCTGAGTTGTCTGCAATTTTCCCATTTTGGTCAGACACTGATGTAACATGCGCAAAATGTGTGATCCCATATTAGGAAAAGTGGAATCGAACTGCAATCAAATCAAAACGTCTGAATCTACAACGGATCTAGTATGTATAGGTCGAAAGAAGCAATTAAATGGTCGTATGGACGGAGGTCAGGCAAATATTATCCGCGTGTATCCTCTCTAGAAAACCCTAACAGCGCATTGAATCTAGAAGATGGAGAACTTACAGGCTGATGATGACCTAAGTTGGTCCACTAAAGCTCTGGGAGTCATCGATGGAATCAGCCGCGGCACGGAAGGGGGCAGCGCCGCCGGCGGAAAATTCCCTCGAGGTCGGCAACGGTTGCGCCGACGAAAATGGGCGCCTTCCTCGAGGCCGGACTAGAGGTCCCGACCTACAATGAGACCACCTTGGCACGCGGGCCCTCGAGCTCACTGGCGATGGAGCTATGAGAGCCTTAGCTAAATCGAAGTTGTTGGCCGTCCCTAGCATTTGGATATGGTTGGTTGCCCAGCGTTCCTGCGCGGATTGGGCCCGCATGGCGAAGGGCTTCCGCGACGGAGGTGGGGGTGGAGGAACGCCGGCCATGGTGGCAGTGGAGGTGAGAGATAGGTTTTTGGGCGGTGAGGGGAGTGGAGTGGGAAGTTATGTTGCACATCATGTCTCGCGCGCTTCCCAACGCGTGCGGAGGAGATGGCACGTTGCGCTTGCCAGAGCTGCACAAGCAAAACCGGCCAAATCGAACGTGCCTTGCAAGCCAACATTTAGACTGCTTTAATACTCATGCTCGCAGAAAAATGGTACGAGCAGGCCAAACAAACGGACTCAATTCTTCTCCACGCGATGCGGGAAACCTCTTCGCGAGCAACCAAACACGTCCTAGATGTATGATCGATCGCTTCTCATTTCAGGGGTAGATCAAAGTGCTTTCATGCCCACTGTTTGGTTGTGTACATAATTTCGTATCCTTCCAATAGTTTTTGGCAAGTTACGTACCTAGGCCGGCATCTATAATACCTAAATAGGAGCAACCCACTATGTGATTTCTCTCAACATGCAGACTATCCACCTCAGCAAACATGCCACATCATCTTCTGTTTACAAGAGAAGATTTTATTTTTGTTGGCTCACTCCACCGTGAAAATCACGCAGCACCAAATGTCCAAATCTCTGTACATTATGATGAAACTGAACAGACGGCTTGCATGTCTTTTACTATCCCACTATAAGAGACGAATAGTTGTTGCTTCAGTTAATTTCGTCGCTCCATCTCCATTACTGTTTCATTTAGTTAAACATCTTAGTTTCTCTTCCCACAAACCTTCAGTCTGTATTTCTTCACCTTCTTTTCCGTTACCTTTGTCCACTGCATGCATGTGCCAGTTCTTCTCTATTTAATCTGTAAGCATCTTTCCAATTTCCTGCCTCCACTTTGCCTGTAGCACCAATTCAAATGTCGATGCCTCTCTTTCATCTGGCCGGTGATCACCACCGCTAGAAGTCCACAAAGATCCTACTCTCCAGGCCCTGGAGGATATATATCCTCATTGAGTTTGGACTTCGGAGAAGAAAATTTCTGCCTATTAATCTATTATCCTGCAATCCTACCTCAGTCTGTTGATCCACGATCTGCCTTTGCCTTCCCCTCATGTATTGAATTGTATGCTTACTGCTTTGGCTTTTCTTAGGTATATGTACAAATCTGACGGTGCACTTCTTGAAGTTACCAAACAACATTACTGAAATATTAGCGCTCTATTTTTTTGACTCGCTGGTAGAAGCTAAACAAACTGCAGTTTTTCTTTACTAATCGCTGGCAGAGGCTATATAAAATGGTGTGTCGTGCTTGATTTTAGAGTATGATTATTGAGCATTTGTCATTTGTTCACAGGTTATGCTCTTGCTGCACATGAGCATGCCTCAACAACCTATTGTTTTTTATATAAAGCTCTTTCTTTACATAGTAAGACCTTCATTGTTTTATATTCTAATAATTAAGGCGGAACTTCTTCAACTTCATGCAAGCTTGCCCATTGTAATGGAATGATATTTTGGTTCTGAAAAGTTCTTGTGTTGTTATTATTGGATCTAAGATTATTTCCTCTCATCTATCATTCAATGTTTTTATTTTTTATTCAGTTTACTGCTGTGGATTCTATAATAATTTTTCTCTGAATTTGTGGAGTTTTCCAACATTAGAAATAGTTTGTGGCCTGCAAACGGAAGTAAGATTATCCAAGAAATTAATTGTGATGTGTCTTCTTCGTAAGTACTACATATATATTCATGATTACCATTTTGTGTTTTGTTAAGAAATACAAAGCATATACTCCAAATTATTCAGGACAAATGAAAAGAAAGAAAAAACATCGTGATCCGATGCAAGTGTGACTATGCAATTTCCCATATAACTCGAATATTTGACTGTGGCATGATAGTCATGGTAATTGCATCAAGTATTATCTATATGCAGATAACAGGTGAAAATAAAACTACTGCATTCATGTGTAGGTACTGTAGGTATTTAGTGTTTTCAACAGTGGTGTATTAGTACTATCTATACAAGAAATTAGACCATAGGTTTGGATGGGGTATGCCAAGTTTGAAGCTATTCTTCGTTTTAACCAAACTACTAAATCGTTCTTTGTGTACAGTATATTGGATTCATTTTACATTCTCTTACCAGTGCTAAACTGAAGTTATAACTCTTCGTTGGTGTGTGCAGTTGGAGTAAAAATTAGTGGTTTTCAACAAAGGGTTATAGCCAGAAGCAACACTTGGTCTTCTACAGGAAAGTTAAATGCGGGGCGACCCTTATGTTCATTTTAGGTCACTTTAGGTCATCTCAAAGAAGGTTTAAAAGCCTAAGATGACTACCAGGCATGAGAACCTTTTAATGATACCTCTTACGTACTTCTAATTGTATTTGTCCGACATCCAAAAAATGTTAGCATCAAAAAATTCATTTAGTTTATCTTCACTTCCTTCTTTTGTAGTGTGCATATTTCTTTCGGGTATATATAATATAACAAAATATCTCGCTGCAACGCGTGGGGTATCTTCTAGTGTTCATACAAATTGAATGGTAAGTACATCACCCTCCTTGTGTGAGAAGGGAATGCAGAAATGTCGCAAAGTTCACCAAGGTTGGATGTAGCAAACATCGACACCATTTTCTCCAAGGCATATAAATATTGATTGGCTAACACATCCAAGACAAACAATTTGCGATAGCTTTGCCTAACAGCTCTGGATGTCTGGTCCAATCTTCCCCGTCAATCTGTGTTGAGTTATTGGAGGAAAACTAAAGCAGGTATGCCAGCCTGTGTAATATAGTATATTCAAGTGACAGAAACGTCTGCGTGAATAACCGCAGCGACTAGGATGCGTATTGCTGAAGTATACTGATCTTTGCTGAAGCTGGTGATTGACACAGAACTTAATGAAGTCGGCCTACACCGGAGCTGGGTTGCTCCCGTAATCACTGAGCGACTTGTGTGGCTTGGGTGAATGCAGGAGCAATTAATGAGCATGTATTTCTATTGTTGGAAATGGAGTAAAGATTGCATTACCGGTGTACATCTGTCTACGAATTCTGTACTAATTTAATAAATATGGTTGGCTGGTAGTACGTGTTTGAGGAAGTTCGACCTGTACCGGTTACTTGAATTTCATATTTGGCACATCATGATCCGCAGTTTAGAGCAAGGGGCATGTAATTAGATTTATAGTTTTTGATTTAAGAGGCAGCCCATCATGTGCCATGTGTTAGCAGGAAAAAAAATTAAAGCTTTATACTCTTGTGCCTTTAAATTCAAGAAATAAGATTGTCTAGCACTGAGCAGAATACATACCAGCTCACTGATAAAACTTAAGGCCCTAAATAAACTGAAGTTTGCATATACCACTACTTGATTTATAGAAAAAATACATTGTTACAGGACCTAGATAGCGATTACATAATTGGCCTAATCATGCATGCGAAGTTCATCGATGTATGTGATCTTCGGCCAGGCTGAAATGTGTTCCCCTGCAGCGCCATTACTTGGTGTTGTATCATTTGTACGTGGTTATTAACATTATCCTGTGACTGTACCTAATTAGTTTGGTGGTCCACAGCAAAACTACTAGTATACTTTATTTTTGGAAACAGGGGCAAATTTTGCTTTGTATTAATGCAAATATGCCATTTGCGTCTTCCCTACTATATATGCTTCAAAAAACTATATTGAATTGCAAGCTAAGAAAATAATTTAATTTCGAGTACCCAATTCTTTTGAAACTATCTTTGTCATTGTGGTGGATGTGGCGCCCAAGGTTATCTTTTTCTCGGTAACAGTTTTTTAATGGGGGGCATCGGAAAATCTGGTTACTGCGAAATCTCGGGATTTTTTTGTTCAAGATTATTCATAAAAATAAAAAAATAAAAATATTCGAGCACAAAACAAAGAAATTTCTAGCATAAATTAAATGTACAACTTATGCAACGCAAGAGTAAGACTCTTTTATCGAAGACTAGCAGGTCGCGACCTCGAATCATAGTCCTGACAGATTTCTCATTTTTTGACGTAAAACATAGAAAAAATAGACAACAACTCGTGACCTTTCGGAAACTCCTGCGCACCAAGCCACCACACCGCACCAAGCTTTCTGTAAAATACATCATACGTCGTCTATTTGACCAAAACACTAGAGTTTAAATTCAAATATAGCCGATTTTTTTTATCGGTATCAAGATTTGTCGCAGGGTAACTGAATTTTCAGACAAAATTTCAGAAATTCCGGCCGAGAAAAAAAAACTTGGTGGCGCCTAAGAATCTGGCAAAAAAACCACCAAGATTGGCAGCTAAATGTTTAATCACGCTTGATAAATATGAAACAAATGTTATGTTAATGCTTTTGCAAACTACTAATTTCATGTGTTAACCGCCAAGGTTTTTCACAAAGCAAGATGCGCAAATACTGGATTTTTATCACTGAGAAGAGTTCAAGAAAATATGTGATCAGGAATATTATTGTTATAGCTTTATTTCCAAGGAGACAAAAATTCAAGCGGCATTTTTTTACCTCATATAATGGGTGTCCATTAGGATAGGAAAATGACCTGTTGAATTCACCAACTGGCGAGTGTGAGAACTGAGAAGATATGTCAGATGGCTCGTACATGATCGAGCAACCAAACCGCGTCCACCTAATTTAGTTACAGCGTCGCACCGTAGGCTTTTAGGTTTGCTTGGGCTAAGATGCAAAGGACTGAGGTGGTTGGCTTGTCCATACTGTGCTCTGTATTGGTCCATTGATTTACACAAAATTATACAACGGGGGATATGACGTCAGTTGGAGCAACAGATAGTCCGATGTGCAATGGATAAAAGGAGCACACTAGCTCGGGCATACTTCAGAGTTTTCGGCCTCAATCTCGTTTCGCTTTTTTCTCCTCGCCGAGTCATTTGTATTCAGCTATTCTGCTTGTCAATCCTCTCCGAGCATGTGATTGTTGTGTATTTCAGAGCCTTCTATAAAAAAGAATTACAGTATTTCATTGCGTGACTCTTCTGCCCACCACGTGTTGATTCTGGCACCAATTTGTTGAGCAAAATGCAAAAGGGAGTTGCAAACAATGTGTACGAATTGCAACCTCTATCCAGCTGCAAACAAGGTTTTTGGTCTTGCATTATTCACCAAGCTTCAGTCTCAGTTTAACAGTTTTCCTCAATTGTAGTTCCGTCGGTATGCATTTGCAACTTATGAATAAGTTTCTGTAACACAATCTCAAGCCAAAAAGGTGTCTATGGGGCAGTTGAATCAAGAACATCATTTCAATTTGGTTGTTGTAATATGATATGTTACAGGTTCATACCCGTGGCATGCTAATAGAACCCATTTTTGTACAAAAGATGCAACAACTATCGCAAATGTAAAAGGTCATACCAGATGAACTTGAACATAAAGCTGAATAAATGCAGTTTGGCTAGCATAAAAGCACATGAACCTGAAGTTTTGTATACGAGGCAATTGTATCAAGAACATTACAGTATGGTGAAACAGGGTAGTGCAATGCAGCTCAACGAGCAAAACAAAAATAAGAAATGATAAAACCTCCGTTTCTCACATTACAGCAGGAGAGGTTTCTTTGTGACAACAATCTATGTGTTTGGTCAAATAGCTTCCGAAATTACTGATCAACCATGTGACGTGGACTACTCATCAAGTTTCTTGTTTGTAGATCCCAAACTACTAATCAACTGTATCCCGATTTATGCTGCAGCCATGATGCATTCAATTGCTTGCTTGCAGATGCCAGTCATTGTCGCTTCTGGTCCATACACCTGCAGTGGATTGTTCAAGGCATGATCAGTCATCTGCCCCAAGATATCGACTCGGAACCACCAACAAGAAACAGATGGATTTTTTTTTGCTTTCCCATAAACTTCATTTGGAGATTTTTGTTTTTCGTTGAACAGGTCAATAATTAATTTTTCATAGCAAAGATGCATAACATCCGTAGGAGATACTAACTAGACCAGTACCTCAATCGGAACGCCAATTTCTGCACCAAGCTTGCGCATTTTTGCTAGTCCAGTTTGGTAATTTGGACCGCCTCGTCGAACATACAGGTGCATCCTGGATGCCTTTAACTTGGATTCCTGAAAGTAAATTTTGGAGTGAGCTGACAATGAGATGAGTGGCAATGGTGCAACGGGGATTCAAGATTGGTTGGTCCTACATACCTTCTCTCTTAACGCCCGAATAATGCCATTAAATGTGGCAGCAACATCAGTGAAGTTGGCTATACCACCTCCAATGAGAAGAGCTCTCTTGCGGCCATCGGGATCAGCAGTCGCGCACTGCATTGAATAGAATGGTTAGCGGATGAAACAACACAGATTGAAGAGCAGTGTGATAAATAGTTATCTCGAATGCTTACATCAAGTACTACTCTAGCATACTGCAGAACCTCATCTTCCTTGGGGGCACCACTGTACTCTGCATAATTTCCTAACTCTGAAGCATATCCTAGATCTCCAACCTGGTAAATCAACAGAAATCCTTAATTATGTATGCAAACCAATTCTGGTCAACAACTGCTAACATGAAAAGGTTCTACAGTGAACATGAAATCAAGCAAGAGCACGTGCTTACTGTGTCAGCATATATGACACTGGCACCGCCTCCTGCAACCATTGTCCAAATGCGTCCCTTTGGGTTCAAAACTGTGAACTTCAGAGATGCGCTCGTCTGAAAGAATGACGATGTTATATCACACTTGAGCATAATTTAACAAATCATACAGTTCAGTGTAAGCATTTGTAATTTACATTCAAGTGCAAACCTAAGTGACTAGTACATTGGGAAATGGTAATACGTACTTCATGTGGAGAAAAGAAAGAAAGAATTAAAAAAGGAGGTATGATTTCAAATTTGGATACCTTATCATCCAGATCTTGGATAAAACTTTCTGTAGAGCTGAGAACTCTGCCAAATGGTAAAGGGAATTCTAAATCTCCCCACCTGCACATTCATGGGTACTGTTTAATACATCAGTAACAAGGAGAAACAAGTCCCTAGGAAGCAAGACACTCACTTCTTGAAGTTCTTGAAAGATGCTGTGTCATCCAATTCTCCTCTCATGTCCAGAGGATATGGCTCTCCATTCACCATGGTAAATGGGTTCATCTCAATAAATGAGAAATCCAAGTCTGCAAAAAGGAGCGGAGCCATTGTGAATATGGCATGTCAAGAAAGCTAATGGAAAGTAGTAACATACTAGAAATAATCCACAGTACCTTGGAAGACAGCAAACACTCCCTTAATAAAATCACCGATTTTTCCACGTGCCTGGCGCCCAAACAGGCAGTAAATCAATTATGAGCATGCGACCGACAGAAAACGCTTCTGTAATGGAAGGCAAGTAGTGTTACAGTATAGGTACCTCCAGTGGAAGGGTTGCAATCAAGGGAGCACATGTCTCAGGTGTCATTGGTTTCTCAGTGGGAAGAAATACTGTCTTAACCTTGTCCCAGTTCTCCTCAATTTCAATTCCTCCACACTCTGAGAAGCTAATGGTGCTACCCAGCCTCTCTGAGACAACTGAAAGATAGTACTCTTGGTCATGGGGCACAAATGGCTCAACAATGAAGGTTGTAATCGGAGCCTTGCAGCCGCCCATCTCAACCTGGATAAATCAAACATTTATACACAGATCCGAAATAACTCCATCCTAAAGCACATAAAAGGATAAGTGTGGCCATAAACTACCTCGACTCCCAGCCGCTCCTTGACAAACTCCTTGACTTGAGCAATATCCAGGTTGAGGGCCACAAGGCCGCTCTTCCCACGCTTCCCGAACAGCATGTCAGGCTTGACGACCAACTTCATGGTCGACAACCATGGCTGCTGGTTCACAAGCTCTGTGAAGTCTGTTGATTCCGTGATCTTTCAAACAAAAACATTTGCGAAATCAGTCAAACTTACATTGTCAGATGTCAAATATCGATGCACTATCTCAAAACAGAACAACTGTTCCAGACTGAAGTCACTAAGGGGCAATTTGAATAAATCAGTCAAACTTACTCTGACTCTAAAGATAACAAAAGAACTGGAGTTGACTGTTACCTTTCAAAGGATCGAGGTGATGACATAACTAATGGTACACACATACGGCAACAAATAAACTATACAGTGCAAGACAACCTCAGATCTAAGACTGAGAAACAATCAGCTGGGTTGGTGGCTAGAGCTTAGGATGTTGAGTGGCAGGTAAAGCGCTCGGACTAAACAGGGTGCTAACCGCGTGAAGAAAAAAAATCGCTAGAGGTCTCACCTATCTAACATATATCTAACATATAGCCAAGGGAGGGCTCTTTACCCCGTTGATCTACGTTTTTTAGATCTAAGTAAGACATCAATAGTTTGTTCATGATTCGCTGTACCTAACAGACTAACACAAGCACCAGTACCAAACTTCAGCAACAACTGAGCATACTTCAAATGAACAAACCGCACCTTTGTTTTTACCGTTTAATCGTACAATCTCTAACGAAGAACAGTCCCAGGGATAACCTGTGAATCACCAATGTCTGTGACCAGATGAATTGCCTCTTGGCACGATCTCGAGCCAGATCTCCATCCTAGAGGAGGAACTGTTTCAGTCCCAACCTTACCAAATGGCAGTGCCGCATTTTGCTATTCGAACCGAAATTTTGCACTCTTCGGGCCATCCAGATCACGCGAGAAAATGCAGAGATCCAACCAGGTATCGCCCAAAATGGATTTTTTTTTTAAAGATCGAGATCAGGGGAGGTGGCGCCTGACCTGGGCGGAGAGGATGTGGAGGTCGATGGCGGCCAGGCGCTTGAGGTGCTCCTTGAGGAGGCGCTTAGAGTCGTACTCTCGGATCTTCTTGCGCGCCATTGCTTGGGCTCCCGGTGCCGGAAGGTCCTGAAGATTATGGGGAGAGAGCGCGCGACGTGCGGTGGACTGGAAGGCGGAGTAGAACGGTAGTAGGTGCTAGGTGTTCTTGGTGCACCTAGAGTACCACGAGGCTGGAATATATAAAGGAGGATTTGTGTTGGTTTTTTTCTCGGCAGAGTTTGTGTTGGATGGGATCCAAAAAAAAAAGTGGGAAACTCCAGCAGATCTTATAAAATGTCATTACATAAAGGAAAAATGCTAAACATAATGTAACAAAATTGCTAGTTTTCAGCAAACAGAGCTTGGCTCTGGTGGTTAGGTCCCTTGTGGTGGAACCATCCCACCCAGGTTCAAGTCCTAGACTTGACATGGGTGTTTGCATTTACCTGCATTTATTCCAGGATTTAACCGGCGCTATGCTTTCAGTGGGGTGTTTGTACGTGCGTGTTTGTGAGCGTCTGCGTTGTACTGTGTTCTCAAAAAAAAAAATTGCTAGTTTTCAGTTTTAAGTAGACTGAAAACGAAGTTTGTGCTCCTCCAACGTCAGATTTTGCATCGTGATTACACTTGAGTTGCAAGTTATATCGTAACTCAGATTTTTCCAGTTCTAAGTTGGGTGCAACTAAAAAAATTCAGTTCCAAATAAGGTTGCAACTACAAAAAAATGTATTTAAACCGTTAGATTTAGCTTGTAATCCGTGCTAATGATGAGTAGTTGCAACTGAGATTCAATGATATCATTCTAGTGAGAATAAAGTTAGTTTTCAGTAGACCGAAAACTAATCACACCCATAATATAAGTCTATAATCATAGCTCATGCGTCGTTATACGCCTCCTAAGCTCGACGCACGTCCAATTCGTGGCGAGAGAAACTACAGAAAGGGCCACATCTCCTACCTTATCCTCACCTGGTGTCTCTCCCAATCTCGTTTTCTTCCGAGTTTCTCCCACACGAAGGCGGCCACGACCACCTCTCAGCTCTGGTGTGTTGCAGTTGCCTTTCCACCTACATGTCGTCGTCCTCAACCTCCTACGTGTCGTTTCTCTCGTCGAAGTTTGCCGTTTGAACCCCACGTCCGTTGCTCCCCGTTTCGCATCCCTTTTTCCTGCCATGCGGGACTTGATGGCGATGACATTTTTGCATAGGGACATCGGTGATCTCGCTCGACGCCACCATCTTGCCCGATGTTGGTGTCGTACAACTCTCGGCTGGCCCGCGCATGTGCTACTATGAGCATAGGGTCTCTGCAGCTTACGGTGACCTCCGCCGCTCCTCTTGCCCAACGCCGCCATCTTGTCAATGTTCGTCCTTCCCATCTGTTATCTCCTCATCACGACGGTGATGCAAATTGGCGCCCACGATGCTAAAAGCAGTGGGTCATGGTACAACCAGCGCCGGGCGGTGATGCTGCAAGCGGTGGATGGCGTGCTATATAGGTCGTGGGCGGCAGTGCTACATGCATTGTGCGACAATGCTAGGGTACGAGATGTTGCAAGTGAAAGGAAGGCATTGCATCTACCGGGAGAAAATAGTGCTGCAAGCGGCAATCGGCGGTGCTACGAGGAGCTATGAAAGGCATGTGACAGTGTTGCGAGGAATAAGAAACGAGTTTGCTACGGCGAGCGGTGGTTTGCTACATAGTCAAGTTTTTTGCTATCTATGTATGCGGATATGATGAATAGGCATACTCTTTTCTTGCAAAATATATTTGAAAAATGAAGGTACCACTAAAGATTAAGATCTTTATGTGGTTTCTTTATAAAAAAAAGTGATTCTCACTAAAGACAACCTCGCTAAAAGAAATTGAAACGGTTGTAAGAAATGTGCATTTTGTGATGCTGATGAACCTATTAACCATCTATTCTTTGATTGTCCCTTCGCTGGGATTATTTGGAGAACCATTCAATATACTTTTAACATTCCCTCACCATCCAATATTACAAATATGTTTGGAAATTGGCTAAATAGGGTTGAAAAAAATCTAAAGAACAAATCCGAACGGGTATTTGTGCTTTGATGTGGGCTATATGGAATTATGGTAATGGTATTGTTTTTAACAAAAGCACAAATGCTCATTTTCTTCATATTGTTTTTAACAAAAACATGAATGCTCATTTTCTTCATGTTATCTGTATGGTTACGCATTAGATTCACGAATGGTCTTATCTTCTGCCAGAGCCACAACGTGCTCATATGGATTCCGGATGCAGCCGACTGGAGACGGTTGTTCGGGCTATCTACAACCAGGATACAACATGCATAAGAGCCATATCTTTATTTACAAGTTTTACATCCAACGGTAATAAATAGACGGAACCAAACTAACGGAACCAAAAGTGTGAGACGGAACCAAAATCATGTGGGACCGGAACTTCTAATATATTCTGTGAAAATTATAAAAAACAAACGGCCTTCTAAATGGTCAAAGCATCTGATCAAACTGCACAGATCTTAAAGTCACCGGAGAAGAATAGTAGTCAGACATCGTCGTCCCTGGAGGAGTTGCGGCCGTTGATGCTGGCCGGAGTGCCGGACAAGACGAGCGGTCCTAACAGCGACGCCCTTTGACGTGCAGCCTTGGCTGTCCCTGTACCGCATCTCGGCGCACCGGAGCGGCAGCACGGCTAGCTCCCGCGCCTCCTCCAGGGCCACTCACATCCGGTCACGTACGTCCAGCATGTCCGAGAAGACGTTGCCGCCGTTTTCCAGCGCAGCCTCCACGGCGTGAGCGAGGCGGCGAGCCCCAGCGGCGACGTCCTCCCCGTGAGCATCTGCAGAATCACGACGGCCAGCGGGTACACGTCGGACTTGACCATCGTGGTACTCCAGGTCGATGTACCATCATGACGCCGTGTGCTTGACCAATCGTGGACGACAACGGGTGCTGGACTGCTGGCCTCCGTGGCTCAGGTTGTGGCCGGGAGGAGCAGCGACATCAAGAGGCCGACATCGCCGACCTTGCTGGCGAGGTTCTGATCGAGCAGGATGTTGGCCGGCTTGAGGTCACGATGGGTGATGGGGTCCGGCCTGGCGCTGTGGAGAAACGCGACGGCGGTGGCCACCTCCCAGGCGATGCGGACCTGCTCCATCATGTGGCCCGTGCTAGCTACCATGTCTGATCGGATCATCGGGTCGATTCATCGATCGACCTCTGCAACATGTATAACTGTACATATGTCTCTTGAGCACAGTTCTGTGCAGATGCTCTGTATAAAACTCTGAAGCCCATGTTTGGAAGATGGGATTTTGTACAATCTTAATAGTTTTCTAAACTTTCTGGGTGTTTGCTTGTTCCCTGCTAGAACCAAATCTCGAGAGAAACAGTTTGTTTTCATGTAAACGAAACAGTTTGTTTTCAAAATAAAACAACATTAGATCCAAGAAAATGAAACACACACAAACAATTAAGATCCTCATATAAAATTTAAATTACATCTGGAACTTTTGATGCTGTCATATTTAGCTCTACTTTTTGTATCTTTGCAACTGAGTCACGAAACAAACGCTTCAGAAGCATCACATACATACAGCTCTTTACAACATTACAACAGTGAGAAAGATACACAAACTGAACTTTGGGAGCAGACTCAGACATAACATTTAGAGCGGACCACAATGTGACCAGTTACCGGGCGACTCCATAAGGACAGCCAAGTCATCGACAATCTCATCATGATGTCCTGGTCGCTGCAGCATCAGCGATCCAAGCGACGGAGGGGACGGGTCCGTAACTCTGCTGGTGATCCCCCGGACGATCAAAATTATTGCTATGCCTACTCCTTCCATTTTCTGAGATTCACTACATCAAAATCCATTCTTATCGAAGGGTGCAGCAGCTATGACGGTCAATCATTTTGAAGTAGAAGGTCTGTATATCCTCCTTGCACAACAAACCTTTGGATTCGTATCTTCTACAAGAACATGATGTGGTCACATTCTCATAATTAAAGATAACTAGTGCCCCATCCTCATATATTACAGGCTTCACCTTATAATTTTTGACTGTTCACATCGTGGAAATCAACTCTGCAACTTGCCGCCAGAATGTTCGCCGCACTGCACCTCGCCACCAGGGGCAACCTCCGCTTCGCTGCCACTATCGGGATCTCAATGACTTTGTCATGCTTGAAGCCGCACTGTCGGATGAAGAACTGATCGGCAGCATAGAGCTTAGTACGCTCTTGTTGGCTGATGCTAAAGTATTGGTTTACCTTTGGCCATCTACACTATCAAACTACCTTCAGATTTCTCAATGCCTCCTTCTGTCCAACGATATGCGACTGACTCTAAAGATGTTGATGTATCAACAGTTGAATGGCAGCGGAGACCAACTGTCCTTATGAACAAAGCAGGAACGCTGCATTTAAGCAAAATTCAGAGACACCATGTGAAGACTGGTCATACATACTGGGGAGTTGATCATGTATCCATGTCAGCAATGAGCTAAGGGCCATATCTTCCTGCATATCAAATGCAAACTAACAATTAGATTTCTTGGAACAGCCAGCATGTGTTAGAGTAACCAAGTAATTCCTCACATTTCCTGCAGTTCTGTAATCAATGGACAAGTAAAATTAGTACAAGTTGAAACCATTTCTTACCTCTACAGTCAAAACCTCCAACCTTATTTACATATGTAACAACTAAAATTAGCATAAGCTCTTCACTTTTGCATGGCCATGCGGCTCTATTGACAGTGAGCAGACAGTACTGAACATACAAAAATCCGGTAGGACTTGGTATTTTCCTTTGACAGGGGTACACCTGGATTAGCCACTAGGAGATAGAAATTCCCAAATACTGAATTTGATTTGAACCTAGTTGCAGACAATATACCATTAATCTTTCTTTTAGGTATCCAGTAACAAGCAACTGATGGATAACACAAACATATTTGCTTTCTATCTGAACATTGTTGCTTAATGAGAACAGATGGCTTTATGTAAATACCGTTGTATGACTTTCAACTCATATTTTGTGGCTCTCCCGATGATCCCCGTGACGGAGGGTCGGGGGGCTGCGACGGAGAGGGTGGCGGCGGCTGGCGGTTGCGACGGAGGGAGGGGCGCCGGTGGCTGGCGGCTGCGACGGAGGGAGGGGGCGGCGGCGGCGTCTGGCGGCTGCAACGGAGGGAGGGGACGGCGGCGGCTCGCGTCTACGATGGAGGAGAGGGGCCGGCCGCGACGGCTGGCGGCTAAGATGGAGGAGAGGTCGCACCCGCGGCGGCTGGCGGCTGCGACGGAGGGAGGGGGCAGCGGCGGCGGCTCGCGTCTGCGATGGAGGAGAGGGGTCGGCCGCGGCGGCTGCCGGCTGTGATGGAGGAGAGGGGCGGCCGCGGCGGCTTCCGGCTTCGACGGAGGGAGGGGGCGGCGGCAGCGAATGCGACGGAGGAGCGGGGGCGGCCACGGCGGCTGGTGGCGCAGTTGAGGAGAGGGCGGCAGCATGATTGAGGAGAAAGAAGGAGGAGTTGATGAGTTTTTTTTCTGATTACTATTTGATGAGTTGAGTTGACCTTCAAAACGGCTGTTTAGGATTGTTGAAGTATTATAGAACGCCATCGATTTAATCAACGGCTACGAAAAAATATATTAGACGGAATCCAAATTTAATTAGACGGAACCAAAGTTCCGGACCAATCACCGTAAAAGAGCTCATCTTTATTTTATTATGGTTGGTTGATTTTTATGTACACTTTTTGAGATCCATTAGTTGTAAATCTTCTAAATGTTGAATGCTCAAACTTTGCAATAAAATGTTGTGTGCATCAATTGATGCAGAGGCTGCAACACTCCCCATTTTGGAAAGAAAAAAACTCAAGTTTTTTGCTACATTGTTGTTCTTGAAATGCTGAAATATTTGTTTAATGTTTTTGAGCACGGTGAAATATTTTTGCGATGATGCTAGAATATCAAAATTGTTTTGCTATGAGGTCTCTCGAGGTCTAGTTGGGCTCTTTTTTTGTCGAGCCGGTCTTTTGCTTTTATTTATTGCTACAACTATTGAGTGAGCATGTGCAGCGCACCGTCTCCACTGCCATAAATTAATCATGGAGATGGTTGTCCTAATATTCACATAGTTTTTGTTATCACGTATGTTTCCTTACCAACTATGGAATGTTCAAGTGGGGCAAAATTAAGTCAAATTTACAATAAGTTTTGCCGATCAGTTGGGTGCTATTGAACCACAACTGGAGGACTATAAGTCCTGCTGCAACACACATTTAAAGTTCAGAATGGTTGGACATCCAAATCAAAACTTCACTTGTCCACCTGAAGGCACAAATTAGAGTGGACGTACGGTTCCTACGCGGTCCACGTTTAATAACAACCAGCTGAGGGGCCGTATGACATAAGGGCAAACCGCAAACGGGACGACATATTTCGGACGTCTAAAATTATGCGCGCGTCCATTTGCGTTGATTCAAATTCGAAATCGATCGCGCGTTCGTTTACGTCGGGTAGCTCCAGCGGCATGACGTTTTTTCGATTTTGCATTTTTCAACATAAAAACAAAATTTACGTAGTAAAGAAATGAAAATAAAAATATAAAACTTAACGTCTTCGCCTACTCATCGTCGTCATCGTCGATCACGACGAAATTCGGTACCGGCCACGGCCAGTTGGAAACCGGTGGAACATATGCCGGTGTCGCCGGCTGTGGTGGAGGTGGAGCAGCCCACCCGGTGGTGGAGGTTGAGCAGCCCACATCGGTGGTGGTGGAGCAGCCCACGCCGATGGTGGAGGTGGAGCCGCCCACAGATTGTACGGCGGAGGTGGAGGCGGTTGTTGCGGTTGCGGGGCCGAGTCCTCGAGCGCCCGTCGTAGGGCCTCTTCCTCCGTGAGGCCCGGCGGCGTGATGTCGGTGGCGTACCGGGGCAGCGGCAGCTGCATCAGTCGGTCCACCTCCGAGACGAGGACGTCGAGCCTCTCGATCTCTTCATCCGTCATTGTCATCGAGTACTCAAACTCCTGGCCCTCCGCCATGGCTGCCTGCCATTCGTGGAAAATGTAGGCGACGTAGTCGTCGCTGTCATCCTTGGCCTCCTCGTTGTGGTAGGCCAGCGCGTCGTTGTTGTCGTCGTCGTCCTGATAGGGCAAAGATGTCCAATCTTTCGATGAGATGAAGATAGATCGATTTGTTGGTGGAGTTCGTGCTTGACGATCTGACTACACGTGCAAAGCTCGTGCGCCAATGGAATCGCTAGGACAATCTCCGAAAGTTACTGATCTTGCGGGAGCACGATCAGCCTGACCAGAAGGTCTTAATTCCTACTGAAATCGAGAACAAGTAAGAAATAAAGATACAATCGGATTATTGCGGATAAAGATGAAAGCTTGATTGATAATGATAGGATTTTGAATAGTCGGTCTTGTTCTGGGCGTTGGCCTCAAAAGAAGTACACGAGAGTTGCAGCAATTGGCTAACTTTTAGTCTAATAAAAATCCAAGTTCTAATGACAGCTACAGAGGGATATTATGGAGGAAGTGAAGGGATTTTCGTCCAACCAGCTAGGGTTGGCCAAAAATACACCTAAATGGGCCTTCCTCCACTCATATGGCCTCTTAAAATCCACTAAAATACCTGATTCGGAAATACATGGGTCTGGCCCATTAAATAAGGTGACGCAGCACCAAAAATAACTCTTGGACGAAAAGCATTGTTGCTTCATTATGGTGGCTTCAATGTCTTGAAATCCTCGCTTGCAACGCCATCTTGAATCCTCGCAGACCTGCTGCCATCTCCATGCATGTTCCTAATCCAATGCTTAACGTTCATGCTAGATCCATTCCTAAATAATATATATACATTTGATTTAGGCAACATCATATTCTCATGTATATTAGGAAGGATTTCTAGTAACGAAGGTACACGATAATTTAGGTGAAACACATAACCTCTTGCGAGAAATCCTTGTATTTAAAGTACAAGAGGATATGTGGTTGTAGGAGTATCGGTTGTATCTATCATAACAATATCCCCATCATCCTCCCCTTCTTAAATTGAAGTCGTCCTCGACATAGTCTCATCTTTTTCACCAAAATATGCCTTCAAATCGGAGGTAATGATGTCCTCATCACGTCCTGTAGAGGTGCAGGCAGCTGATGTGTTCGATGATGAGGCGGTGGTCGATGGTCAAATGGGAAGTCCCGAGGAAGCCCGCCTGCCTCCTCGGATCCTTCTCGGTCTTGCGCCAGGTGTGCCAGTTGTCGGAGTCGACGACGAAGGCGGGATTGGCGCGGAGGTCCGGCGGCAGGTACCGCTGCCTGCGCTGGATCTCGGCGCTCCTGGCTGGCTCGCGCGGAGGCACGAGCGGGACAGGCACCCGGCCAGCCGCCGCCAGGCAGGTGCACGTCCCACCAGCCGGCGCACGGCATCCAGTTCTTGTACATGAGCCGTGCCACCTCGACGGGCAGCGACACCCTGTGCGTCCGCTCCGCCTTCTTGGTGCCGCTGCCGGATGCCTCAGAGTCGTGCTTCTTCTTTCCCATGGTTATACGGGCGCGCGACGGTGGGGGGTGGGAGTGGCGGTGTCGCTGGTGTGGGCAATGGCAGGGACGGTGCCGGTCGGCTTCTAAGGCCAGGCGCGCGCGGGACACGATGCCATTGATGGCGGCGCATAAGCCCAGCCGCCGCCCGCCAGTATGCGTGCAGAAGAGGCAGCCGCGACATTGATCGCGAAGGCTGCGGCGCAGACGCGGAAGCGATGATCGCCGAAGCAATGCGCTCAATGCGGCCCTATGGCTCGCTGCTAGGCGGGTCCGGTGGAAAAGCGAGCTGTCACTTGGGGCGTTCACGCAGCATCCACCGCGATGCATCCCATACGGAAATGTGTGCCGCATTTGCGTCTCCGCAAACGGCGAACAATATGTGTCGGGCCGCTGGACCTATTTCCTAACGCATTTTACGCCTGAGCGAACGCAAGTGGTCGCACAACGTTTATTTGCGTTGTCCCGTTGGAGATACCCTAATGGTTTGACAAATTTGATTATCTAATCATGCAGCTAATTACTCGTTGCATCTCCAATGTGGGTCATATCTCAAAAACCAACTTGTTGTTTGATGGTTAGGAGGAGAATGACACTTCAAGCTACCAGAGTTTAAATCTTGGATTCGACACTTTGATATGATGTCATATAGAGATGGAGTTTTCTTTCAGTGGAAGGTGACGTCCCGTCGATAGCTAGAAGTTTGTGATGATTTCGTCAATTTCAAGATTCGTCGGATCAATTTTTTGCGTACGTATATATGGATATCTACAGTTGTATTGTCTTTCAGAAAAAAGCTGGCATGTCTCACAGCATCACACATGCACATACGTGAATGCAACATACATTTTTAACTAACATGTACTACATGTCAATATTAGTGCTGACAGCATCAACTTCTCTAACTCAACCATGTCCGGATATCCCCATAGTGCTGTTTGTATCATACTACTTCATATAAATTCGTAATAACAACATGAGGATGAGGGTTGAATCGGCAATGCATTTTGTTTAGGAAAACTTGACCGAATAATAATAATTCACAACAATGAATGGGGGAGAGAGGACTAGAAAAATCAGCACGCGCGGTCCTCGCCGCCGTGGGCATCCACGTTGGTGGCGAGCATGACCCAACCGCCTGCGATCTCCTCGATCCGTCAACGCCGGCGTGGTGCATGCGGACGCGTTTGCCAGCCTCCTCGATCCACCTGTGGCGATCTGCTTCGGTGCCATCTCAGTGCTCACCCTCTTCGACAAGCACGGCTGCTCCGAGGATGCGGTGTCGCCATCAAACAAGATGTCGCCGAGGTGCTGTCCACCACCGCGACGGATCCCTGCTCGCGCGTCTGCGGTAAGGCCGCCGTCACGCCGGAGCCTCCGATCTGGTGCGAGCATGGAGGCCCGGTACGTACGTAGATGCGTCACTGCCCGCGCGTCCTCGCGTGCCCACACTCTCGGCCGCCTCTCAAAATGTTTTCCTCTGGGCTCTGGCCGGTGTCGGCGTCAACCGAACGGCCGAGAGGAGCCGGCAGTGCGATGACGAACAATCATGGGATGGGAGCATGGGACGGTGAGGGGCTGTCTTCGACTCGTCACGTGGCTGCTTATTTTCACAGGGTGTACGTTGACTTGTTTGTGGTGTCCCGATCAAGGAGGGATCGAATCACACCCGAATCAGCAAGCAAGGAGATGGGTAAAACAGAATCAGAGATAAGGGGATGAACAAGGGGTGGGAGCCAGACGAAATAGATGGGATTAGTTCCAGAGTTTTCATAACAAGCATGCCACACACCCAGGGTCGATTCGTCCCTATAAAGCACACACCACGCTTACAGCTGGGACCCCCGTCCAGCACATGACACCACACCACACCATGCGCCAGCTTCTCTCAGCCACTTGTTCCTCTCATTGACGCTTGGGCCCCACCGACGCTCGTCTGGGCTTGATCTGTTGGACCAGGCGACTCGATGTCCGTCGACAGTGTAGGAGGCGTGACACTCGCCCCCTCTTGAATGAGCTCCTCCTTCCAGACGCTTGCCTCGGGAAACCTGGTCTTCAAAGCGTAGTAATCTTCCCAGGTAGCTTGCTCAGCATCCAGTCGATGCCACTTGATAAGCACTTGCACTGCCGCTGCATTGCCCGCGTGCACCATACGACGATCCAGGATGCATTCAGGGAAAGATGTTGCTGCTGCCGGATCGGAGAACAGTAGGGAACTCACCAAACACCGGAGTATAGCGAGGGGTGAATGGCTTCAGCTGTGACACATGGAATACGGGATGCACCTTTGCATTTGGTGGTAATTCCAGTTTATAGGCTATCGCACCGATCTTCTCCAAAACAATATAAGGACCGAAGTACTTGTAAGACAACTTAGGGTAGGGTCTATTTACCACTCGATTGTTGGGCATAGGGTTGGAGTTTCAGCAAGACTTGTTCTCCAACAACAGAACCGACGTTCCGTGCGATTGGCATCTGCATATTTCTTCATGCGCCGTTGAGCTGCCAACAGTCTATCACGCAGCCCAGCGATGTGCGTTTGGTAATCATCCACCGTCTCAGCAGCCGCAGTATCCTCAGCCACTGTCACATTTGGAAAAGCACCAAAATTGGGTTCCACCTTGTATAACGCCTTGAAAGGAGAAGTCCCAATTGTCGTATGGTAACTAGAATTGTACCAAAACTCTGCCATTGGTAAGCACTTACGCCATTGTTTTGGTCGATCGTGAACTGTGCACCTCAAATACTGCTCAAGACACTGATTGACCCGTTCACTTTGGCCATCTGTTTGAGGGTGGTAAGCGGTACTGTAGTTCAGCTTGGTGCCCACGGCTTTCATCAATTCTTTCCAGAAAACACTTGTAAAGACTTTGTCACGGTCAGAAGTGATTGATAGTGGAACTCCATGTAACTTCACTATATTGTCCATATAAGCTTTGCCCACTGATTGTGCTGTATAAGGATGCTTAAGAGGGAGGAAATGCGCATATTTTGTCAAGCGATCCACCACGACGAGAATGACATCTCGTATTATCAGACAGTGGCAAGCCTTCAATGAAATCCATTGTTACATCTTCCCAAGGACCGAGAGGTGGTGGCAGAGGCTGTAGCAGCCCGGCTGGTTTAGTATTAGAATGTTTAGCCTGTTGGCACACTTGGCATTGTCTGACAAACAGCTCTATAGCCAGTTTCATCCCCGGCCAGTAGAATAACTTTTTCATGAGCTGATAAGTGGCCTGAATACCAGAATGGCCTCCTACTGGCGTTTCATGGAGCTGGGCAATTAATTTTGTTTGCAAGGCTAAATTGTCACCAATCATCATGCGCCCTTTGTATTTGATGATGCCATGAGCTAACACGTGACCCTTGTCGTCGGGATTGTGGACTGCCAATTGTTGAAGCAAGGACACCATGTCAGGATCAGTTGTGTAAGAGTTTGTAACTTCCTTGAGCCATTCAGGACGACAAGCAGAAATTTCTAGCAAATGGCCCACTCTAGATAGCGAGTCAGCTGCAGTGTTGTCGACGCCTTTCTTGTACTTGAACTGAAACTGCAGCCCCACAAGTTTTGCCATGGCCTTACGTTGTAGATCAGTCGTCAACTGTTGGTCACTCAGTGTGCATAAACTTTTGTGATCTGTCAGTATAAGAAATTGTCCGCGTTGTAAATATTGCCTCCATTTCTCTACGGCCATCATAACTGCCATGAATTCCTTCTCATACACTGACAGCTTACGATTTTGCACACCCAAAGCTTTACTCATATATGCTATTGGATGGCTGTCTTGCATCAATATGGCCCCCACGCCGGTGTCGCATGCGTCTGTTTCAATGACAAAAGGGAGATTGAAATCAGGTAATCTTAAAACTGGTGTGCAAGTCATTGCCTTCTTCAGTTCCAGGAATGCTGACTGTGCTGCATCTGACCATACAAAGCCCTTCTTAGTCAACAGTTGCGTCAAGGGTTTAGAAATCAGGCCATAGTTTTTTACGAATTTTCTGTAATAGCCTGTGAGCCCCAAAAAGCCTCTCAACTCTGTTGCAGTAGTTGGAACTGGCCACTTTCGCATCACTTCTGTTTTATCAGGATCTGTGGCAACTCCAGTGTCGGAAATGATATGTCCAAGATAATGTATACTGGACTGACCAAAATCGCATTTGGATAATTTTGCAAAGAACTTGGCTTCCCGCAGTTTCTCCAGCACTTGACGTAGGTGTTGCAGATGCTCTGACCAGGACGAACTATAGACAAGGATGTCGTCGAGAAATACAATGACAAATTTGCGAAGGAATGGTGCAAACAAGGCATTCATCACACACTGAAAGGTCGTTGGGGCATTGGACAACCCAAAGGGCATTACCCGGAACTGAAAGTGCCCGTGGTGAGTCTTGAATGCTGTCTTGGCCTCGTCCTCCGGACGCATCCGAATTTGATGATAGCCTGCACGTAAGTCCAACTTGGAGAAAAATTTAGTGCCTGCTAACTCATCCAAAAGCTCATCCACAATGCGCAATGGGAATTTGTTTTTAATGGTCATAGCATTAAGTTTGCGATAATCGACACAAAACCTCCGAGAACCGTCTTTTTCTTCACTAACAAGACTCGGGGATGCAAAAGGACTCATGCTTGGTGTTACCGGACCAGCTTTGATCATCTCTGCCACTTGCTTTTCAATCTCGTCCTTTTGAAGTGGAGAGTACCGATAAGGCCGAGCATTAACGAGGCTGAGCTGTGTTGTCTAGAGAAATGGCATGATCGAGGGTCCGTCGAGGTGGTAGAGTTGCTTCGGGTCAGCGAAGACATCTTCATATGCTGCTAACACCTCTTGTAAATCAGGTGCTAATACTGTTGTGGATGCAGTGGTCTGGTCCAATAAAGCCATAGCCCAGATTTCATTTGCATTCACCATGTCTTGCAAGTCTGTCACAGAAATTTCAGTTAACTCCATTTGAGGTGGAGGGGAGAGACCACGTAGTGTTACTTGTTCACCATTATGGACAAACTGAAGAATGTTTTGGGACCAGTGACAAAGCATGGATCCACACTTGTCCAACCAATCCTTCCCGAGTATAGCATCATATGCTCCAATATCCAATATCCTCATTGTGTCAGAAAACATATGGCCATCATAACACCATTGCAAATTCTGTACCCTGGAATCTGATGACAGCAGCTACCCATTTGCCACTTTAACTGAAACAGGTGGTGCAGGTGAAATTTTGCACCCAGCATTTTCAGCAAATTTCTTGTTTACAAATGTTGTGGAGCTGCCTGAATCCACCAGTAACAACATTGTTTTGTCACCCACTGTCGCTGTGATTCTGATAGAGTTGATATTATCTGTGCCTGCCAATGCAGCCAACGAGATGTGACACAAACCCTCTGCAACTGGTGTTTCCTGCAAGAGTTCTAGCGCGAGCAAAGCTTCATCTGATAAAACTTCACCAAATTCGCCTATTTCGATGGTGAGTAGCTGACCTGACCTTTTGCACTGGTGTTCCTTGGAATATTTATCTCCACACCTGAAGCACTGATTGTTAGCACGACGAAAATCTCGCAATTGTCTTTCTCTATTGAAATCGTCGTTCCCATGCTTCCGAGGCCACTCCCCTCGTGGTGCTGCAGCCGTACTTGTTACGGCAACATTGTGTGGAGGATGTTTAGTTGGCGCCACAGGTTTGACACGAGGGCGATGATGTTCAGCTTCCTCTTCTTGAATTCTAGCTAAGGAAGATGCTCGAGCAATACTGGTTGGCGCTTGAAGACGCACTGCTGCTCGAATATCATCACGGAGACCAAACACAAATTGTGAAACGAACCATCGTGTACTGAGGGATTCATCCACAGCTAAGAGGTGATACATGCAATCCTCAAAAGCTTGACGGTACTCAGAAACTGTACCAGTTTGACGCATCTGCATAAGCTTGGTCATCTGACCATCATACTCATCCTGACCAAACTCTTCGAGCAGTGCCGCCATGAACACCGCCCAACCGACTGCGCCATGTCTGCGCTTGTGCGACTCGGTACCATAGAGCTGCATTGCCTTCTAGGTACAGTGAAGACATGCTAACCCATTGGCTTGCTGGTATTTTGAACATCTCAAAGTAAGTCAAGCACTGATCAATCCACAACAGCGGGGTCTCTCCACGGAATCTAGGAAAATCATGACGCGGAGCGCGTACACGTACCTCCTCATGATCGGTTGGTGAGTTGGGGGCAGTATGAAATACCGCTGATGCCGCTGATTTTGCCATCCCAGACTCCTTGTGCGGCATCGCTACCCCCGCGGCTGCAGCAGACGACTCAGGTAAGTCCAGTATTGGAATCTCATTCGGCCGCATCTCTAGACGCGGCATCATGGGCTGCCGTGCAGGATCAGTGAGTTTGCGCTTGATGCCATCGAGGTCCGCGCCATAGTCCTCCATCTGCTTGCGAAAACTTTGGACCTCGTCCGCGACGGTACCGACTCTTGCTAGTAACACCTCCATAGATTTCTGCATCTCTTCCATCTTGTCAAGCACAAACGAGGTCTGTGCCGAAGGGACGGTTTGCCGTGCTGGTGCCGTTGCTGCTCGCCCTGAATCGATCCCGACCCCGCGCAGGATTTTGCGCCGCTTCACCGAAGTGAATCAGCACCTTTTGCGGTGGATTGACGGGTCCGATCTCGGAAATTTGAGCGCACACGAACTAGATCACGGGCTCGCCATTCCGTCGAACAGGTGGTAGGCAGGGTGGGTGGTGGATTTTTTTGGGAAAAATTTCTGGCTCTGGATACCAAATTGTGGTGTCCCGATCAAGGAGGGATCGAATCACACCCGAATCAGCAAGCAAGGAGATGGGTAAAACAGAATCAGAGATGAGGGGATGAACAAGGGGTGGGAGCCGGACGAAATAGATGGGATTAGTTCCGAGTTTTCATAACAAGCATGCCACACACCCAGGGTCGATTCGTCCCTATAAAGCACACACCACGCTTACAGCTGGGACCCCCGTCCAGCACATGACACCACACCACACCACGCGCCAGCTTCTCTCAGCCACTTGTTCCTCTCATTGACGCTTGGGCCCCACCGACGCTCGCCTGGGCTTGATCTGTTGGACCAGGCGACTCGATGTCCGTCGACAGTGTAGGAGGCGTGACATTGTTTGACACCTTAAACTCATTTTATTCGTTCGAAATACATGTTGCATCGTCCAGAAAATCAATTTTGCTGGTTGCGTTTGGTATGCATTGTCACTGGAGAGAGGTTAGCAGTCAGATCTTGAAGAGTCGAGGGCCGAGATTATATGTTGTTGCCAACTTCGCATCTTCTTCCGCTAACGAAAACGTTTCGGTCCGTCCTGTCGATCCCCGCGGGCGACGGTCGGACGACTCCGAACCCTAGCCCCAGCCACCACCTCCCCTCCCCAATACACTGTTGCTGCCAGCCGGGCAAAGCCTGTGTGGCGTCGGATCCCTGGATGCCGCTCGTGAGGTGGCGGTGCGAGGCTCTCCCAACCTGGCGGCGGGGATCTAAAGCGATGAGCTGGCGGCTCCTGGCGCGGGGACGGCATGCCGTGGCGAGGCGGTTCCTCGTGGTGGAGGCATCGGAGCTTGACGGCGCTGGCTTCTTCCTAGCTGGCGATGGCAGCGGCGGTGTAGCTTCTTTTGGAAGGGTCTCTCAGGCCGACAGGGCGGTGACCTCGGGTGGAGCGGCGGCGGCTATGGCGGCTAGTGGTGTCCGTGGATGCGCACGATCGTCCTTGGCCGCGTGGGTGGTGGTGTGGTGGTTGCTCCGGTGTCCATGCGCCAGATCTAAAGGTCTGGTTTTCCCTCACGTTTGCTCTCTTTCCCACCAAAGATGGTAGTCGGCTCCCGCTGGACTAGGGACGGTTTGGGGGGTGGTTTTGTGAGACGGGAACCGAGAGAAGCCCCTAGTCGGTAGGATCACCACGATAGTGGTGATGCCCCTCTGGGCGACATGCTTCCTCTAGAGGCACTGTTGAGGTTCCGTTGCTCCCCACCCCGCCATGTTCCCCAGGTGAAAACTCATAATCCTTTGGATTGGGCGACGATGGCGCCATGGGCACCACTTCCTCCTTGGGGGCATCGCTTGGGGTTGCCGGTTGATGGCAGTAGAGGTGGCAGGTGGATGGTAGCGGTGTTGCCCGAGCATGCTCGATGACCTGCTCTTTCATCATCAGCGATCATGGCCCCTATTTGTGTCCTTTGCGGCGGCTCCTTCGGTTGGTGGTAGTTCAACCCAGTGGTTTCATCAGCTTCGGTGAGGTGTGTCTGGTTTCTGACCAGGTTGGCATGTGGTTTGCATCCTCCATAGCTCAGGGGAGCGCATTCGATGTCTGACGGTTTGGCGTCTTTCAAGCCAAGATGAGAGAGAAGGGATCCCTCTTCAGCATTAGAAATGGTTGGTGTTGCAGCCCCTCCCAACCTACGATGCAGACAATGACTTTCCTCAAGCCAGCAGGTGGATCCCTAGAACATGTGTTGCTTCTTCCCTAGTGGCTTCAAGAGGAGGCTTCGACATCGACAAGATATTTTCTTGTTTATCTTGTGCTTTTGGTGTTCACTACATTGTAAGCTGGTTAGCACCTTGTATCAAACCTTGGCCATTTAGGGCTTTATTATTTTAAAGCTGGACACTAGTCCCTTATGTTTAAAAAAAACTTTGTGTCTTCAATAGTAAAACAAAACGTAAGTAGAGATAAGTAAACAAGAGATGGAGCAAAATCGAAGGGTTTTTTTACGGTAAAACAAAAGTGAGATTTAATGTCAAACGGAAAGTTGTCAAACAAAAGCGAGATTTAAGCATCGATTTCTATGCGTACTCAACTACTAAGACGCATTTGGTAGGTCGCATACCCCTTGACTCAGCAGAGTAAAAAATGGGCCATTTGCTTGCCTAAAAGACCTTTGCGTCGTGGCCCGCACGATTTTTAAAGAACCCCCGGGCCAGGCCTAGGAAGAACGGCCAAATCAACCGTTTCCAGCGAGCCATCCTTGTCTCGCCCAAAAGCGGGAATGTGACGTCCTAACATAGCAATATGAGATGGCACAAGCTCGCGCGGCACGGTGAAAAAGCGGCGGGATGAATTCGGTCATCGCCCGCAAAATTTAGGCATCATATTTAGGGGCTTCTGCCTGCGAAATCGCCTATTTCGAGCTTATCCACCTTTCAAGATCTAGCGACATGATTGTCTCTTTGTCACCGGCAAGATCCGTGAGGTTGGCGGCGGAAACGTCAGCTATTGCGGCAGCGAGTGCCCACGGTGAGTCGGCTTCTTTCAATTCATCTTGCAGAGTATTAAAGTAAATTGCAGCCAATTCTGCAATAGTCTTTCCTCTTTTATCTTAGTTTTCTTCTCATAAGCTAGCTTCTTGAAATGGTCTAATTCTGTTATCACCAGATTTTGGCCAAATCAGGAGATGGGCCGTAAGGAAGATGGGCTTGGAAGATTACATATGGAAGATCTCTGAAGCGGCCTTGCACGAAGAGTTTGGGCTAGATTGCCCGTGTATCTGTAATATAGTAGATCGCATCTTAGATTAAAAGATAGAGTTTAACCCGTGCACGGTTAGGTGCATGCCTAAATTAGAAAGTCCCCCGGACTATAAATATGTATCTAGGGTTTATGGAATAAACAACAACCAACGTTCAACACAAACCAATCTCGGCGCATCGCCAACTCCTTCGTCTCGAGGGTTTCTCCCGGTAAGCACCATGCTGCCTAGATCGCATCTTGCGATCTAGGCAGCACAAGCTTATTTACGTTGTTCATGCGTTGCTCGTGCCGAAGCCTTTTTGATGGCGAGCAACGTAGTTATCTTAGATGTGTTAGGGTTAGCATTGTTCTTCGTATCATATGCTGTCGTAGTGCAACCCTTATACATCTAGCCGCCCTTACACCTATCTTAGGTGTAGGGGCGGCACCCCGCTTGATCATTGTTTAGTAGATCCGATCCGTTACGGTTGCTCCTTGTTCTTCAAGGATTAGTTTAATATCCGCAATAGTTAGGCCTTACAAAGGGTTGGAGGATCCAGCGGCGTGTAGGGTGGAGTTTGCTAGCCCTAGACAGGATGTTCCGGGGATCAACCTCGTGTTGGTTTTTAGGCCCTGTCTAGGATCGGCTTACGGTCACCGTACGCGAGCGCGAGGCCCAATCGTGAGTAGGATGATCCGATTATGCGGTGAAAACCCTAAATCGTCGTAGATCGCTTTAGCTTTATCTTGATCAAGCAGGACCACCATATATTCGTGCACCTCGTACGAATCATGGGTGGATCGGCTCTTTGAGCCGATTCACAGGACAGCCTGAGAGCCGATCGAGGCTCGTATTTAACGTTTACGTGTATGCCATGCAGAAACTAAGCGAGGCATCATCCAACACCTTCCTGACCAGGTATAGGTCAGGTGGCACGCCCTTGCGACAGCATCGGACGTGTGACCAGAAGGCTTTGCGGGCCGTCGCTCTGAGGGACCGGGGCCAGCCGAAGCCCTGAGTTGTTCCCGGCTCTACGGTGTTGCCAGTCGCTGCCTGCCGGTGGGTTTCTGACCGCAACACATTCAAATTTCACTTTTTCTTCTGGAAACTGTAAAGATATGGTTTCTTCCTTATTATCAATATTAACTTTGGTGTCAACATAGAAAGGCTTGCCTAAGATAATTGAACAACAAGGATTTATATACATATCAATAATATGAAAAACATTGGGATAAAAATGTCCAACTAAAATATAAGTATCGGAAGGATTCCATATAAATCTTGTAAAGTTCTATTTGAAGGCATTATAGGGTTATCTATAGGTTGAAGATCTGAATCATCACGGTTATGATGAAGTTCCTTATAAATAGAACATGGCATAATATTTATTGTAAAACTTAAACCTTGAGTAGCCTTCATAGAGGCTCTCTCTAGGCGGTTGTTGAAGTTGGTTATCACACGCCTTGCTCCGAGAGACCTAGTTTGTGGAAAGAAATCAGTAAAAAAACGCAGAGGATAATTCCACTCAAAAGTTAGTAATTTCTGCAGCACAACCATCATACCAAGAACAATCTTATCAATAAGAGTTTCACTCAATAGTTTAAATTTGACCTTATCTTGAGTAAAGACATTAAAGTAGAAAGTCTCACATATTTCTTTAAAAAAATCCATATGCTCATATGGAGTCATACCTTTTAGCGTGCAACAGATCCAGCAACATATATAGGATTAATATCATAGCCATCAAGGTTGATGCAGTAGCTTGTTTTTAGATAGGTGTTCATAGGTGGGCCAGAATTTTTCACAGCCGCAAGCTACATTATATGTTGATATTCGCCCATTATGTTTAACTGAAACTAGTAAAAACTTTTAATATAACAATGATAAATAAATAAGCAACTAAAGACAAAGACACAAAGAACTTAGCTCCCCGTTAATGGCGCCAGTAAATAGCTCGATGACTGAAAATGCGCAGTTCATTTGTACCTAGTTTTGAAGTAAGAGTATCAAACCACGGAGAGCTACTATTGGTAGAGATCTTTATGCCTCTCATTACCCTTTACCAAAGATACTTGAAAGTTACCTTTGATTCCCTATAGGAGTGTTTTGGGAGAATTGTGTTCCTGTGCAAAAGAGAAGCAAAGAGACAATCGCCATGTAAAAGATAATGAAATAGAAGAAGGCTAAATCATTCTCGGGAAGTGTATGATCCACCACTAACATTGGTAATATTTATGATCTAAGATGAGTCTATATCGTCCTTCATGGAAGAGCTCCATAATAAAATGATCGCAGAAAAGCCATCTGAAATTTCATCTCGAATAACCACTGCAATGATCGTAACCAAGTCACTCTGATCCCTCACAATTAAGAGTATCTCTATGGATATTCATATGAGTTTAGTGAATCCGTTATTATCCCCAGTACCCACATGAATAGCATGTCGGCATGCTATGTCACTTAGCACCGTACATATTACCACATGAACAACGACAGTTTCCTCTCTAGTCATGTAGAAAAATATTACATGGTGCACTACCACATGAACAACTTTTCACATTTTAGCATTGATAAGTAAGAGGCAGAGGATTGATAATTTGTGAGTTAAAAATAGTCTCCAAAACATTCTAAATGAAATTGACTTCTGGGGTTGATAACCTTTTACATTTACCGTTGACAACTTCAGGTTAGAGCGTTGATAACTTTAAGGCCAACCAAATTTAGTTTTGAATATCTCATTGAGACCGGTTGAAAGAACATGGAGCCCCCATGTGTGGTTTTGGTGACAACCCATATGGACTAACGGTTGTTTTGAGAATCTACCTTAGGTCGTGTCCATAGCCATATGTTCGTCTCAAGGTTGCAAGATGAAGAAGAGCGAGTACTATAAAGAAGACGGATGAAGATGGTGTCAAAGAGAGATGAAGACGTTGTAGAAGATGAAGAGAGACGAAGATGGTGTAGAAGAGATGAAGACGGTGGCATGCGTAGAAGACGGATGAAGATGGTGGCGTGTATGTTGGAAGAACATGGTGGCATGTACAATGATGAAGAGGGTGAAGACGGAGCTTGCCGACTCGAGTGGAACGCGCAAGGTCAAGGTTTGTGCTCGGTAGGATAGTGGATCGCATCATTGGAGAGAGCTTAAACCTTGCATGCATTGGATCGTGTTTCTTGGTTGTTCTTGGTTCTTATCCATGAGATGTTTTAGAGCTTGTGTTCATTCTCATGACAAGCTATAGCTCATCGGAAACGGATTCCGGATGCAATGCATGTTGCATGTTCGGGGGTGATGATTTTCCCGATTTACCATATTGAGAGGTTACACCTCTATGACCATAAAAAAATCATCATCCACTCTCTCTCATGTTTTTACCATGTGTAGAGGTAGCTCTTGTCGCCCTCTTTCTAGCAAAATTTGTTTCGCCTCATTTGGATTCCTAGCTCAAGATATCACATTTTCCGTATCGCCGTATTTGAAAAAGGAGAAGGAAAAAGAAAAAACGAGAGCCGGTACCACCTCTTGGGCTTCCGGCCCAGGTACCGGCCGGCCTCCCAAACCTTACTGGACTCGTCTGGTACCAATCCGGTACTGGGCCGGTAGTACCGGCCGGCCCGTACGGTACCCAATCGGTACCGGGGCAGTACTACCGGTTGGGCCCCTTCTCCTTCCTCAAGCCCACCTCCTCACGGCCTTCTGATACGCGTACAGCACGTGTCCGTTGGGAACCCCAAGAGGAAGGTGTGATGCGTACAGCGGCAAGTTTTCCCTCAGTAAGAAACCAAGGTTTATCGAACCAGTAGGAGCCGAGAAGCACGTTGAAGGTTGATGGCGGCGGGATGTAGTGCGGCGCAACACCAGGGATTCCGGCGCCAACGTGGAACCTGCACAACACAATCAAAGTACTTTGCCCCAACGAAACAGTGAGGTTGTCAATCTCACCGGCTTGCTGTAACAAAGGATTAGATGTATAGTGTGGATGATGATTGTTTGCAGAAAACAAGTAGAACAAGTATTGCAGAGATATTGTATGCGATGTAAAAGAATGGACCGGGGTCCACAGCTCACTAGAGGTGTCTCTCCCATAAGATAAATAGCATGTTGGGTGAACAAATTACAGCTTGGGCAATTGACAAATAGAGAGGGCATGACCATGCACATACATGATATGATGAGTATAGTGAGATTTAATTGGGCATTACGACAAAGTACATAGACCGCTATCCAAAGCATGCATCTATGCCTAAAAAGTCCACCTTCAGTGTTATCATCCGAACCCCTTCCAGCATTAAGTTGCAAACAACATGACAATTGCACTAAGTATGGTGCGTAATGTAATCAATAACTACATCCTCGGACATAGCATCAATGTTTTATCCCTAGTGGCAACAAGACATCCACAACCTTAGAACTTTCTCGTCACCGTCCTGCATTTAATGGAGGCATGAACCCACTATCGAGCATAAATACTCCCTCTTGGAGTTAAGAGTAAAAACTTGGCCGAGCCTCTACTAATAACGGAGAGCATGCAAGATCATAAACAACACATAGGTAATAGATTGATAATCAACATAACATAGTATTCTCTATCCATCGGATCCCAACAAACACAACATATAGTATTACAGTATAGATGATCTTGATCATGTTAGGCAGCTCACAAGATCCGACAATGAAGCACATAAGGAGAAGACGACCATCTAGCTACCGCTATGGACCCATAGTCCAGGGGTGAACTACTCACTCATCACTCCGGAGGCGACCATGGCGGTGAAGAGTCCTCCGGGAGATGATTCCCCTCTCCGGCAGGGTGCCGGAGGCGATCTCCCGAATCCCCCGAGATGGGATTGGCGGCGGCGTCGTCTCCGGAAGGTTTTCCGTATCGTGGCTCTCGGCATCGGGGGTTTCGCGACGAAGACTATATGTAGGCGGAAGGGCAGGTCAGGGGGCCACACGAGGGCCCCACACAGCAGGCCGGCGCGGCCAAGGCTTGGGCCGCGCCGCCCTAGTGTGGCGCCACCTCGTGGCCCCACTTCGTCTCCCCTCCGGTCTTCTGGAAGCTTCGTGTAAAAATAGGCCCCTGGGCGTTGATTTCGTCCAATTCCGAGAATATTTCCTTACTAGGATTTCTGAAACCAAAAACAGCAGAAAAACATCAATCGGCTCTTCGGCATCTCGTTAATAGGTTAGTGCCGGAAAATGCATAAATATGACATAAAGTATGCATAAAACATGTAGATATCATCAATAATGTGGCATGGAACATAAGAAATTATCGATACGTCGGAGACGTATCGCATCCCCAAGCTTAGTTCTCGCTCGTCCCGAGCAGGTAAACGATAACAAAGATAATTTCTGGAGTGACATGCCATCATAACCTTGATCATACTATTGTAAGCATATGTAATGAATGCAGCGATCAAAACAATGGTAATGACATGAGTAAACAAATGAATCATAAAGCAAAGACTTTTCATGAATAGTACTTTCAAGACAAGCATCAATAAGTCTTGCATAAGAGTTAACTCATAAAGCAATAAATCAAAGTAAAGGTATTGAAGCAACACAAAGGAAGATTAAGTTTCAGCGGTTGCTTTCAACTTATAACATGTATATCTCATGGATATTGTCAATGTAAAGTAATATAACAAGTGCAATATGCAAGTATGTAGGAATCAATGCACAGTTCACACAAGTGTTTGCTTCTTGAGGTGGAGAGAGATAGGTGAACTGACTCAATATAAAAGTAAAAGAAAGGCCCTTCGCAGAGGGAAGCATTGATTGCTATATTTGTGCTAGAGCTTTGGTTTTGAAAACAAGAAACAATTTTGTCAACGGTAGTAATAAAGCATATGTGTTATGTAAATTATATCTTACAAGTTGCAAGCCTCATGCATAGTATACTAATAGTGCCCGCACCTTGTCCTAATTAGCTTGGATTACCGGGATTGTCATCGCAATACACATGTTTTAACCAAGTGTCACAAAGGGGTACCTCTATGCCGCCCGTACAAAGGTCTAAGGAGAAAGCTCGCATTGGATTTCTCGCTTTTGATTATTCTCAACTTAGACATCCATACCGGGACAACATAGACAACAGATAATGGACTCCTCTTTAATGCATAAGCATGTAGCAACAATTAATGTTCTCATATGAGATTGAGGATATATGTCCAAAACTGAAACTTCCACCATGGATCATGGCTTTAGTTAGCGGCCCAATGTTCTTCTCTAACATTATGCATGCTCTAACCATTAAATGAGTGGTAAATCTCCCTTACTTCAGTACAAGACGAACATGCATAGCAACTCACATGATATTCAACAAAGAGTAGTTGATGGCGTCCCCAGGAACATGGTTATCGCACAACGAGCAACTTAATAAGAGATAAAGTGCATAAGTACATATTCAATACCACAATAGTTTTTAAGCTATTTGTCCCATGAGCTATATATTGCAAAGGTAAAGAATGGAAATTTTAAAGGTAGCACTCAAGCAATTTACTTTGGAATGGCGGAGAAATACCATGTAGTAGGTAGGTATGGTGGACACAAATGGCATAGTGGTTGGCTCAAGGATTTTGGATGCATGAGAAGTATTCCCTCTCGATACAAGGTTTAGGCTAGCAAGGTTATTTGAAACAAACACAAGGATGAACCGGTGCAGCAAAACTCACATAAAAGACATATTGTAAACATTATAAGACTCTACACCGTCTTCCTTGTTGTTCAAACTCAATACTAGAAATTATCTAGACTTTAGAGAGACCAATTATGCAAACCAAATTTTAGCAAGCTCTAGGTGTTTCTTCATTAATAGGTGCAAAGTATATGATGCAAGAGCTTAAACATGAGCACAACAATTGCCAAGTATCAAATTATTCAAGACATTTTAGAATTACTACATGTAGCATTTCCCGATTCCAACCATATAACAATTTAACGAAGAAGATTCAACCTTCGCCATGAATACTATGAGTAAAGCCTAAGGACATATTTGTCCATATGCAACAGAGGAGCGTGTCTCTCTCCCACACAATGAATGCTAGGATCCATTTTATTCAAACAAAACAAAAACAAAAACAAACCGACGCTCCAAGCAAAGCACATAAGATGTGATGGAATAAAAATATAGTTTCAGTGGAGGAACCTCGATAATGTTGTCGATGAAGAAGGGGATGCCTTGGGCATCCCCAAGCTTAGACGCTTGAGTCTTCTTAAAATATGCAGGGGTGAACCACCGGGGCATCCCCAAGCTTAGAGCTTTCACTCTCCTTGATCATATTGTATCATCTCCCTCTCTTGATCCTTGAAAACTTCCTCCACACCAAACTCAAAACAACTCATTAGAGGGTTAGTGCACAATTAAAATTTACATGTTCGGAGGTGACATAATCATTCTTAACACTTCTGGACATTGCACAAAGCTACCGAAAGTCAATGGAATAGAAAAATCCATCAAGCATATCAAAACAGCAATGCGAAATAAAAGGCAGAATCTGTCAAAACGAACAAGCCAGTAAAGACGAATTTTATTGAGGCACCAGACTTGCTCAAATGAAAATTCTCAAATTGAATGAAAGTTGCGTACATATCCGAGGATCACTCACGTAAATTGGCATAATTTTCTGAGTTACCTACAGAGAATTAGGCCCAGATTCGTTGACAAGAAAGAAATCTGTTTCTGCGCAGTAATCCAAATCTAGTATGAACCTTACTATCAACGACTTTACTTGGCACAACAATGCACAAAACTAAGATAAGGAGAGGTTGCTACAGTAGTAAACAACTTCCAAGACTCAAATATAAAATAAAAGTACTGTAGTAAAAACATGGGTTGTCTCCCATAAGCGCTTTCTTTAACGCCTTTCAGCCTAGGCGCGTAAAGTGTATATCAAGTGTTATCAAGAGACGAAGTATCAACATCATAATTTGTTCTAATAATAGAATCAAAAGGTAACTTCATTCTCTTTCTAGGGAAGTGTTCCATACCTTTCTTGAGAGGAAATTGATATTTAATATTACCTTCCTTCATATCAATGATAGCTCCAACAGTTCGAAGAAAAGGTCTTCCCAATATAATGGGACAAGATGCATTGCATTCAATATCCAAGACAACAAAATCAACGGGGACAAGGTTATTGTTAACGGTAATGCGAACATTATCAATTCTCCCCAAAGGTTTCTTTATAGCATTATCAACAAGATTAACATCCAAATAACAATTTTTCAATGGTGGCAAGTCAAGCATATTATAAATTTTCTTAGGCATAACGGAAATACTTGCACCAAGATCACATAAAGCATTACAATCAAAGTCATTGACCTTCATCTTAATGATGGGCTCCCAACCATCCTCTAGCTTCCTAGGAATAGAAGCTTCACGTTCTAGTTTCTCTTCTCTAGCTTTTATGAGAGCATTTGTAATATGTTTTGTGAAAGCCAAGTTTATAGCACTAGCATTAGGACTCTTAGCAAGTTTTTGTAAGAACTTTATAACTTCAGAGATGTGACAATCATCAAAATCCAAACCATTATAATCTAAAGCAATGGGATCATCATCCCCAATGTTGGAAAAAATTTCAGCAGCTTTATCACAGTAGTTTCAGCAGCTTTAGCAGCTTCCTGCAGCTTTTGCAGTGCTTTGCATTAGAAGTGGAAACATTGCCAACACCAATTATTTTACCATTATTAGTAGGAGGTGCAGCAACATGTGAAGCATTAACATTACTAGTGGTGGTAATAGTCCAAACTTTAGCTACATTATTCTCTTTAGCTAGTTTTTCATTTTCTTCTCTTTCCCACCTAGCATGCAATTCGGCCATCAATCTTATATTCTCATTAATTCTAACTTGGATGGCATTTGCTGTAGTAACAATTTTATTATTATGATTTTCATTAGGCATAACTTTCGATTTCAAAAGATCAACATCAAGCAACAAGACTATCGACTTTAGAAGCAAGTATATCAATTTTCCCAAGCTTTTCTTCAACAAATTTGTTAAAAGCAGCTTTGTGTACTAATAAATTCTTTAAGCATAGCTTCAAGTCCAGGGGGTGTGTTCCTATTATTGTTGTAAGAATTCCCATAAGAATTACCATAACCGTTACCATTATTATAAGGATATGGCCTATAGTTATTACTAGAATTGTTCCGATAAGCATTGTTGTTGAAATTATTATTTTTAATGAAGTTTACATCAACATGTTCTTCTTGAGCAACCAATGAAGCTAACGGAACATTATTAGGATCAACATTAGTCCTATCATTCACAAGCATAGACATAATAGCATCAATCTTATCACTCAAGGAAGAGGTTTCTTCGACTGAATTTACCTTCTTACCTTGTGGAGCTCTTTCCGTGTGCCATTCAGAATAATTAATCATCATATTATCAAGAAGCTTTGTTGCTTCACCAAGAGTGATGGACATAAAGGTACCTCCAGCAGCTGAATCCAATAGGTTCCGCGAAGAAAAGTTCAGTCCTCGCATAAAAGGTTTGGATGATCATCCAAGTAGTCACTCCATGGGTTGGGCAATTTTTAACCAAAGATTTCATTCTTTCCCAAGCTTGTGCAACATGCTCATTATCCAATTGTTTAAAATTCATTATGCTACTCCTCAAAGATATAATTTTAGCAGGGGGATAATATCTACCAATAAAAGCATCCTTGCATTTAGTCCATGAATCAATACTATTCTTAGGCGTAGATAGCAACCAATCTTTAGCTCTTCCTCTTAATGAGAAAGGAAACAATTTTAATTTTATAATGTCACCATCTACATCTTTATACTTTTGCATTTCACACAATTCAACAAAATTATTGAGATGGGCAGCAAGCATCATCGGAACTAACACTAGAAAATTGCTCTCGCATAACAAGATTCAAGTAAAGCAGGTTTAATTTCAAAGAATTCTGCCGTAGTAGCAGGTGGAGCAATAGGTGTGCATAAGAAATCATTATTATTTGTGTTTGTGAAGTCACACAACTTAGTATTTTCAGGAGTACCCATTTTAGCAATAGTAAATAAAGCAAACTAAATAAAGTAAATGCAAGTAACTAATTTTTTTGTGTTTTTTATATAAAGAGCAAGACAAGAAATAAAGTAAAGCTAGCAACTAATTTTTTTGTGTTTTGATATAAGTGCAAAGCAAACAAAGTAAGTAAATAAAATAAAGCAAGACAAAAACAAAGTAAAGAGATTGGATTGTGGAGACTCCCCTTGCAGCGTGTCTTGATCTCCCCGCAACGGCGCTCGAAAAGAGCTTGATACGCGTACAACACGCGTCCGTTGGGAACCCCAAGAGGAAGGTGTGATGCGTACAGCAGCAAGTTTTCCCTCGCAAGAAACCAAGGTTTATCGAACCAGGAGGAGCCAAGAAGCACGTTGAAGGTTGATGGCGGCGGGATGTAGTGCGGCGCAACACCAGGGATTCCGGCGCCAACGTGGAACCCGCACAACACAACCAAAGTACTTTGCCCCAACGAAACAGCTGAGGTTGTCAATCTCACCGGCTTGTCTGTAACAAAGGATTAGATGTATAGTGTGGATGATGATTGTTTGCAGTAAAACAGTAGAACAAGTATTGCAAGTAGATTGTATTCGATGTAAAAGAATGGACCGGGGTCCACAGCTCACTAGAGGTGTCTCTCCCATAAGATAAATAGCATGTTGGGTGAACAAATTACAGCTTGGGCAATTGACAAATAGAGAGGGCATGACCATGCACATACATGATATGATGAGTATTAGTGAGATTTAATTGGGCATTACGACAAAGTACATAGACCGCTATCCAAGCATGCATCTATGCCTAAAAAGTCCACCTTCAGAGTTATCATCCGAACCCCTTCCAGCATTAAGTTGCAAACAACAGTACAATTGCATTAAGTATGGTGCGTAATGTAATCAATAACTACATCCTCTGACATAGCATCAATGTTTTATCCCTAGTGGCAACAACACATCCACAACCTTAGAACTTTCTCGTCACCGTCCTGCATTTAATGGAGGCATGAACCCACTATCGAGCATAAATACTCCCTCTTGGAGTTAAGAGTAAAAACTTGGCCGCAGCCTCTACTAATAACGGAGAGCATGCAAGATCATAAACAACACATAGGTAATAGATTGATAATCAACATAACATAGTATTCTCTATCCATCGGATCCCAACAAACACAACATATAGCATTACAGTATAGATGATCTTGATCATGTTAGGCAGCTCACAAGATCCGACAATGAAGCACATA
>NC_061510.1:233443610-233518779 GCF_022539505.1 Lolium rigidum | reverse complement strand
CGACACAAGGGGAGGTAAAGAATACTTATAAGCCTTAACAACTGAGTTGTCAATTCAGCTGCACCTGGAAAAGCACTAGCAACAGGGGTGATGTGAAAGTAGCGAGTGGTACGAGAGCAATAGTAACGAGTAACACGACAGCGGTAATAGTAATATGAGAGCAATGGCACCAGAAAACAGTTGACATGTAGAACGAGTATATGATGATGAAAGATGGACCGGGGTTCCCAGCTATCTACACTAGTGGCAACTCTCCAATAACAAGTGTTGGGTGAACAAATTACAATAGAGTACCGGAGCAAAGCATTAACACTCCGTGAAAACATGTGTCCCTCACATCACCGCCATCCCCTCCGGTTGTCCCGATTTCTGTCACTTCGGGGCCTTTGGTTCCGGACAGTGACATGTGCATACAACTTGTAGATACAATCTAAGCAATAAGTATAGAGCTCAAATCTAAGATCATGCCACTCGGGCCCTAGTGACAAGCATTAAGCATAACAAGATTGCAGCAACAATAACTTCATAAACTTTGTAGATAGACAATCATAATGTAACAATCCATCGGATCCCGACAACCACAACACCAATTACATCAGATGAATCTCAATCATGTAAGGCAGCTCATGAGATCATTGTATTGAAGTACATGGGGGAGAGAATACCAACTAGCTACAGCTAGAACCCGTAGTCCATGGGGGAACTACTCACGGAGCATGATGGAGGCGGTGGCGTCGATGGAGATGGCATCCGGGGGCACTTCCCCATCCCGGCAGGGTGCCGGGACAGAGACTTCTGTCCCCCGAATTGGAGTTTCGCGATGGTGGCGGCGCCCCTGGAGTCTTTCTGGAGTTTCGTCAAGTGTTACGGTGTTTTTAGGTCGAAAGGGATTTTATAGGCGAAGAGGCGGCGCAGGGGGCACACGGGGCGCCACACCACAGGCCGGCGCGGGCCCGAGGCTAGGCCGCGCCGCCCTATGGTGTGGTGGCCCTCCGGCCCCTCTCCGACTCTTCTTCGGTGTTCTGGACGCTTCCGGGAAAAATAGGAGGTTTGGTCTTCGTTTCGTCGAATTCCGAGAATATTGCCCGAACAGCCTTTCCGGAACCAAAAACAGCAGAAAACAGGAACTGGTACTGTGGCATCTTGTTAATAGGTTAGTTCCGGAAAACGCATAAAAACATTATAAAGTGCAAGCAAAACATGTAAGTATTGTCATAAAACAAGCATGGAACGACCGAAATTATGGATACGTCGGGGACGTATCAGCATCCCCAAGCTTAGTTCTCGCTCGTCCCGAGCAGGTAAACGATAAAAAGAATAATTTCTGTAGTGACATGCTACTTACATAACCTTGATCATACTATTACAAAGCATATGAAATGAATGAAGTGACTCAAGGCAATGATCTATAGTTGCTAACAAATAGATAACATATAGCAAAACTTTTCACGAAGAGTACTTTCAAGACAAGTATCAAAAGTCTTGCACAAGAGTTAACTCATAAAGCAATAAGTTCAAAGTAAAGGCATCGAAGCAACACAAAGGAAGATATAAGTTTCAGCGGTTGCTTTCAACTTGTAACATGCATATCTCATGGATAATTGTCAACACAAAGTAATATGATGAATGCAAATATGCAAGTATGTAAGAATCAATGCACAGTTGACACAAGTGTTTGCTTCTAACATGGAAGGAAGTAGGTAAACTGACTCAACATAAAAGTAGAAGAATGGCCCTTCAAAGAGGAAAGCATCGATTGCTATATTTGTGCTAGAGCTTTGGTTTTTAAAACATAAAGAGAGCATGAAAGTAAAGTTTTGAGAGGTGTTTGTTGTTTTCAACGAATGGTAGTGGGCACTCTAACCCCCTCGCCAGACAAACCTTCAAAGAGCGGCTCCCATGAATTATTTTTATTTTTGGGTGGCACTCCTTCCAACCTTTCTTTCACAAACCATGGCTAACCGAATCCTCGGGTGCCTGCCAACAATCTCATACCATGAAGGAGTGCCTTTTTATTTTAGTTTCATTATGATGACACTCCTCCCAACCTTTGCTTACACAAGCCATGGCTAACCGAATCCTTCGGGTGCCATCCAACAATCACATACCATGGAGGAGTGTCTATTTTTGTTAATTAATTTGGGACTGGGAATCCCATTGCCAGCTCTTTTTGCAAAATTATTGGATAAGAGGATGAAGCCACTAGTCCATTGGTGAAAGTTGCCCAACAAGATTGAAAGATAAACACCACATACTTCCTCATGAGCTATAAAACATTGACACAAATCAGAGGTAATAAATTTTGAATTGTTTAAAGGTAGCACTCAAGCAATTTACTTTGGAATGGCAGGAAATACCACATAGTAGGTAGGTATGGTGGACACAAATGGCATAGTGGTTGGCTCAAATATTTTGGATGCATGAGAAGTATTCCCTCTCGATACAAGGCTTAGGCTAGCAAGGCTATTTGAAGCAAACACAAGTATGAACCGGTACAGACAAAACTTACATAAGAACATATTGCAAGCATTATAATACTCTACACTGTCTTCCTTGTTGCTCAAACACTTTTACCAGAAAATATCTAGACCTTAAGAGAGATCAATTATGCAAACCAATTTCAACAAGCTCTACAGTAGTTCTCCACTAATAGGTTTAAACTACATGAAAAAAACTTAATCATGATCTACTTGAGAGCTCAAAACAATTGCCAAGTGTCAAATTATCCAAGACATGATGAGGCATTTTCTGTTTCCAACCAAATAACCATAAGTGATGTAGCTTCCAACTTTTATCATTGAACATTAAAAGTAAAACGAAGAACACAAGTGTTCATATGAAAAAGCGGAGCGTGTCTCTCTCCCAAAAAAGGATTGCTAGGATCCGATCTTATTCAAACATAAACAAAAATAAAACATACAGACGCTCCAAGTAAAGCACATAAGATGTGACCGAATAAAAATATAGTTTCAATAGAAGAAACCTGATAAGTTGATGAAGAAGGGGATGCCTTGGGCATCCCCAAGCTTAGACCGCTTGAGTCTTCTTGAAATATGCAGGGATGAACCACGGGGGCATCCCCAAGCTTAGACTTTTCACTCTTCTTGATCATATATCCTCCTCCTCTCTTGACCCTTGAAAACTTCCTTCACACCAAACTTCTCATAAACTTCATTAGAGGGGTTAGTACTCAAAAAATTTGAATCCACCTTGGTCCTGTAGTGGCACATTGCAAGAACTCAATAAAACATTAGCTACAGCTCTCCACGTCTAGAAAACCTCGCTTAAAGTCCACAAGAGACTGCAAAAAACAGAGACAGAATCTGCCAAAACAGAACAGCCAGTAAAGACGAATTTTAATAAAATACTTCCGTTGCTCAAATCAGAAAAATCAAAACTAACGAAAGTTGCGTACATATCTGAGGAACACGCACGTAAATTGGCTTAATTTTCTGAGTTACCTACAGAGAAAACAGCCCAGATTCGTGACAGATAGAAATCTGTTTCTGCGCAGAAATCCAAATATAGTATCAACCTTCGATTAGAGGCTTCATTTGGCACAACAAAACACAAAACTAAGATAAGGAGAGGTTGCTACAGTAGCAAACAACTTCCAAGACACAAATATAAAACAAAATACTGTAGCAAAATAACACATGGGTTATCTCCCAAGAAGTTGCTTTCTTTATAGCCATTAAGATGGGCTCAGCAGTTTTAATGATGCACTCCCAAGAAATAGTATTTGAAGCAAAAGAGAGCATCAAAAAGCAAATTCAAAAAACATTTAAGTCTAACATGCTTCCTATGCAAAGGAATCTTGTACACAAATAAATTCATGAAGAACAAAGTGACAAGCATAAGAAGATAAAACAAGAGTAACTTCAAAATTTTAAGCACATAGAGAGGTGTTTTAGCACCATGAAAATTTCTACCACCATATTTTCCTCTCTCATAATAATTTTCAGTAGCTTCATTAACAAACTCAACAATATAACTATCACATGCAGCATACATTTCATGATCCACAAACATATAATTTTTATCAATCTCAAGAATAGTGGAATTAAAACTTTCAAACTTACTTTTATTAATAATATAACAAGGTAGTTGATCAATCTCAATAGATATGGGACTCATAGAATAAGTCAAGAACTCTCCAATCCCATTTTCATTAGTAGTACAATTAATATTATCAAGTAACATAGGACCATCATCTAGAGCTTTATCATAAACATTTGCCAAGCAAAATTCTTTAGTACCATGCATTTCGACATCAGGCACAAACAAAGCATTATCATAAGATTTATCAAAGTAGCATGGATTATCATAGATAACAGTAGCATAATCATTCTCACAAGTATTACTCATAGGCACTATTTCAAGAGAATCCACAGGAACATAACATTCAACCTCTTTCGGTAAGCATGGAGGACAATCAAATAGTGTAAGAGATAAAGAGTTACTCTCATTAGAAGGTTGGCATGGGTAGCTAATCCATTCTTCCTCCTTTTGTTCATCGCTCTCCTCTTCTTTTTCATCCAATGAGCATTCAGGTTCATCAATTTCCTCCTCTTTTTCATCCAATGAGCTTTCAGGTTCATCAATTTCTTCTTCCGCAGGTTCCTGCAAATTGTGAGTGCATTCTTGTGCATTAATGTGTCTCTCTTTATAATAAAGGATATAAGGATTCCTACTGTAGCATTGTATGCAAGAATTAAGGATAGTAGAGACATAATCTTTAAGGCCCTTACAAACAACACAAGTTTCATAATTCTCAACCATGAAGGATTCTATCTCGGAGGCTCCCATAAATAAGACAAATTGTTCTACCTCTTCGAACCCATAATGAATATAGCAATTCCGATTATAGTTCTTAATTAAAAATTCCTCACTAAAGCCACATTGAAATTTAAGATGTTTAGTATCCTGTTGAGAGCAACGAGTTTATATTATGGCGTTCAAGCAAGATTTCAGCAATTGTATTCAATTTTTCTATCATAGCACTCATTATTTTACCAGTTCTTGATTCTCTATAACAATTATAACATTCTATAAGCTCCAAGTAGGTTGTTGGTTCTCCCATAACAGCAGTTTTTAATTTTTTGGTTTTTCAAATTTTTATGGATTTTTGGGTATATGAGACAAATAAAACAAGACAAAAATAAACTAAGCAAAAGTAAACTAAGCAAACTAATACTAGACAGAAATAAACTAAGCACAAATAAACTAGACAAAAGTAAACTAAGCAAAACAAAACAAAATAAAACAGAGAGAGAGGTAGAGTGTACTCCCCAGGTGAACTTATGAGTAGAGTTATGCCTCCCCGGCAACGGCGCCAGAAAATAGTCTTGATGACCCACAAGTATAGGGGATCGCAACAGTCTTCGAGGGAAGTAAAACCCAATTTATTGATTCGACACAAGGGGAGGTAAAGAATACTTATAAGCCTTAACAAGCGAGTTGTCAATTCAGCTGCACCTGGAAAAGCACTAGCAACGAGGGGTGATGTGAAAGTAGCAGATGGTATGAGAGCAATAGTAACAGTAACACAGCAGCAGTAATAGTAATATGAGAGCAATGGCACCAGAAAAAAGTTGACATGTAGAACGAGTATATGATGATGAAAGATGGACCGGGGTTCCCAGCTATCTACACTAGTGGCAACTCTCCAATAACAAGTGTTGGGTGAACAAATTACAGTCGGGCAATTGATAGGATTAAAATAGCATTAAGACAGAATATCAAGATCATTAATCATGTAGGCATGTTTTCCAATAATAGTCGTACGTGCTCGCAATGAGAAACTTGCACAACATCTTTTGTCCTACCAGCCGGTGGCAGCCGGGCCTCAAGGGAAACTACTGGATATTAAGATACTCCTTTTAATAGAGTACCGGAGCAAAGCATTAACACTCCGTGAAAACATGTGTCCCTCACATCACCGCCATCCCCTCCGGTTGTCCCGATTCTGTCACTTCGGGGCCTTTGGTTCCGGACAGTGACATGTGCATACAACTTGTAGATACAATCTAAGCAATAAGTATAGAGCTCAAATCTAAGATCATGCCACTCGGGCCCTAGTGACAAGCATTAAGCATAACAAGATTGCAGCAACAATAACTTCATAAACTTTGTAGATAGACAATCATAATGTAACAATCCATCGGATCCCGACAAACACAACACCAATTACATCAGATGAATCTCAATCATGTAAGGCAGCTCATGAGATCATTGTATTGAAGTACATGGGGGAGAGAATACCAACTAGCTACGGCTAGAACCCGTAGTCCATGGGGGAACTACTCACGGAGCATGATGGAGGCGGTGGCGTCGATGGAGATGGCTTCCGGGGGCACTTCCCCGTCCCGGCAGGGTGCCGGGACAGAGACTTCTATCCCCGAATTGGAGTTTCGCGATGGTGGCGGCGCCCCTGTAGTCTTTCTGGAGTTTCGTCAAGTGTTACGGTGCTTTTAGGTCGAAATGGATTTTATAGGCGAAGAGGCGGCGCAGGGGGGCACCTGGGGGCGCCACACCACAGGCCGGCGCGGGCCCAGGCCAGGCCGCGCCGCCCTATGGTGTGGTGGCCCTCTGGCCCCTCTCCGACTCTTCTTCGGTGTTATGGACGCTTCCGGGAAAAATAGGAGGTTTGGTCTTCGTTTCGTCGAATTCCGAGAATATTGCCCGAACAGCCTTTCACGGAACCAAAAACAGCAGAAAACGAGGAACTGGCACTTGTGGCATCTTGTTAATAGGTTAGTTCCGGAAAACGCATGAAAACATTATAAAGTGCAAGCAAAACATGTAAGTATTGTCATAAAACAAGCATGGAACGACGAGAAATTATGGATACGTCGGGGATGATGAACACCACTAACGTGTAGGATTACACGAACCCTCAATGCCGGAGTTAACAAGCTCCACAATATTCAATGTTCATATTTAAATAACCTTAGAGTGCATAACAAATCAACATAACCAAACCAAGTACTAACATAGCATGCACACTTGTCACCTTCACACTACGAAAGGAGGCATAGATCACATCAATACCATCATAGCAATAGTTAACTTCATAATCTACAAGAGATCACAATCATAGCCCACGCCAAGTACTACACGATGCACACACTATCACCATTACACCGTGCGGGAGGAATAAACTACTTTAATAACATCACTAGAGTAGCACACGGATAAATTGTGATACAAAACACATTGCAATCATAAAGAGATATAAATAAGCACTTCACTATGCCATTCATAACGGTGAATAAGTATTCTGTGAAATATAGCCTAAGAGACCCACACGGTGCACACACTCGTCACCTTTACACACGTGGGACAAGGAGTCTCCGGAGATCACATAAGTAAAACCCACTTGACTAGCATAATGACATCTAGATTACAAGCATCATCATATGAATCTCAATCATGTAAGGCAGCTCATGAGATTATTGTATTGAAGCACATAGGAGAGAGATTAACCACATAGCTACCGGTACAGCCCCGAGCCTCGATGGAGAACTACTCCCTCCTCATGGGAGACAACAGCGTTGATGGAGATGGCGGTGGTGTCGATGGAGGAGCCTTCGGGGGCACTTCCCCGTCCCGGCGGCGTGCGGAACAGAGACTCCTGTCCCCCGGATCTTGGCTTCGCGATGGCGGCGGCTCGGAAGGTTTCTAGTACCGTGGATTGTGTCAAACGTATCGAGGTTTTAGGTCGAGGGAGCTTAGTATAGGCGAAGAGGCGGCGTCGGAAGGTCAACGAGGCGGTGACACGCTAGGGTGGCGCGACCAGGGTCCGGGCCGCGCCGCCCTGTCATCCGGTGGGCCCGTGGCCCCCCTGCGCGACTCTCGGGTGTTCCGGATGCTTCCGGGGAATTCTAAGATGCTGGGCGTTGATTTCGTCCGATTCCGAGAATATTTCCTTACTAGGATTTCGAAACCAAAAACAGCGAAAAACGAGAACCGGCCCTTCGGCATCTCGTCAATAGGTTAGTTCCGGAAAACGCATAATAATGACATAAAGTATGCATAAAACATGTAGATATCATCAATAATGTGGCATGGAACATAAGAAATTATCGATACGTCGGAGACGTATCAGCATCCCCAAGCTTAGTTCCTGCTCGTCCCGGCAGTAAACGATAACAAAGATAATTTCTGAAGTGACATGCCATCATAACCTTGACCATACTATTGTAAGCATATGTAATGAATGCATCGATCAAAACAATGGTAATGACATGAGTAAACAAATGAATCATAAAGCAAAGACTTTTCATGAATAGTACTTTCAAGACAAGCATCAATAAGTCTTGCATAAGAGTTAACTCATAAAGCAATAAATTCTAAAGTAAAGGTATTGAAGCAACACAAAGGAAGATTAAGTTTCAGCGGTTGCTTTCAACTTATAACATGTATATCTCATGGATAATCGTCAACATAGAGTAATATAACAAGTGCAATATGCAAGTATGTAGGAATCAATGCACAGTTCACACAAATGTTTGCTTCTTGAGGTGGAGAGAAATAGGTGAACTGACTCAACATAAAAGTAAAAGAAAGGTCCTTCGCAGAGGAAAGCATCGATTGCTATATTTGTGCTAGAGCTTTGGTTTTTGAAAACATAAAGAGAGCATAAAAGTAAAGTTTTGAGAAGTGTTTGTTGTTGTCAACGAATGGTAGTGGGCACTCTAACCCCCTTGCCAGACAAACCTTTAAAGAGCGGCTCCCATAAATTATTTTTATTTTTGGGTGGCACTCCTTCCAACCTTTCTTTCACAAACCATGGCTAACTCAGAATCCTCGGGTGCACTGCCAACAATCTCATACCATGAAGGAGTGCCTTTTTTATTTTAGTTTTATTATGATGACACTCCTCCCCACCTTTGCTTTCTCAAGCCATGGCTAACCGAATCCTTCGGGTGCCGTCCAACAATCACATACCATGGAGGAGTGTCTATTTAGGTTAATTAATTTGGCATCGTGAATCCCATTGCGACTCTTTTTGCAAAATTATTGGAAAAGCGGATGAAGCCACTAGTCCATTGGTGAAAGTTGCCCAACAAGAATGAAAGATAAACACCACATACTTCCTCATGAGCTATAAAACATTGACACAAATCAGAGGTGATAAATTTTGAATTACTTAAAGGTAGCACTCAAGCAATTTACTTTGGAATGGCGGAGAAATACCATGTAGTAGGTAGGTATGGTGGACACAAATGGCATAGTGGTTGGCTCAAGGATTTTGGATGCATGAGAAGTATTCCCTCTCGATACAAGGCTTAGGCTAGCAAGGTTATTTGAAACAAACACAAGGATGAACCGGTGCAGCAAAACTCACATAAAATACATATTGTAAACATTATAAGACTCTACACCGTCTTCCTTATTGTTCAAAACTCAATACTAGAAATTATCTAGACTTTAGAGAGACCAAATATGCAAACCAAATTTAGCAAGCTCTAGGTGTTTCTTCATTAATGGGTGCAAAGTATATGATGCAAGAGCTTAAACATGAGCACAACAATTGCCAAGTATCAAATTATTCAAGACATTTTACCAATTACTACATGTAGCATTTTCGGTTTCCAACCATATAACAATTAACGAAGCGGTTTCAACCTTCGCCATGAACATTAAAAGCTAAGAACACATGTGTTCATATGAACCAGCGGAGCGTGTCTCTCTCCCACACAAGCATTTATTCAAACAAAAACAAAAACAAAAACAAACCGACGCTCCAAGCAAAGCACATAAGATGTGATGGAATAAAAATATAATTTCAGGGGAGGAACCTGATAATGTTGTCGATGAAGAAGGGGATGCCTTGGGCATCCCCAAGCTTAGACGCTTGAGTCTTCTTAGAATATGCAGGGCTGAACCACCGGGGCATGCCCAAGCTTAGAGCTTTCACTCTCCTTGATCATATTGCATCATTTCCCTCTCTTGATCCTTGAAAACTTCCTCCACACCAAACTCGAAACAACTCATTAGAGGGTTAGTGCACAATAAAAATTAACATGTTCAGAGGTGACACAATCATTCTTAACACTTCTGGACATTGCATAAAGCTACTGGACATTAATGGAACAAAGAAATTCATCCATCATAGCAAAAGCGGCAATGCGAAATAAAATGCAGAATCTGTCAAAACAGAACAGTCCGTAAAGATGGATTTTATTGAGGAATCAGACTTGCTCAAATGAAAATGCCCAAATTGAATGAAAGTTGCGTACATATCTGAGGATCACTCACGTAAATTGGCATAATTTTCTCAGTTACCTACAGATAATTAGACCCAGATTCGTGACGAGCAAGAAATCTGTTTCTACGCGAGTAATCCAAATCTAGTATGAACCTTACTATCAAAGACTTTACTTGGCACAACAATGCAACAAAATTAAGATAAGGAGAGGTTGCTAAAGTAGTAACAACTTCCAAGACTCAAATACAAAATAAAAGTACTGTAGCAAAATAAACACATGGGTTATCTCCCAAGAAGTTCTTTCTTTATAGCCATTAAGATGGGCTCAGCAGTTTTAATGATGCACTCGCAAGAAATTGTAGTTGAAGCAAAAGAGAGCATCAAGAAGCAAATTCGAAACAAATTTAAGCCTAACATGCTTCCTATGAAAAGTAATCTTGTAAATAAACAAGTTCATGAGGAGCAAAGTAACAAGCATAGGAAGATAGAACAAGTGTAGCTTCAAAAATTTCAGCACATAGAGAGGCATTTTAGTAACATGAAAATTTCTACAACCATATTTTCCTCTCTCATAATAATATCCAGTAGCATCATGAGCAAACTCAACAATATAACTATCAAATGAAACATTCTTATCATGAGTCTCATGCATAAAATTATTACTCTCCACATAAGCATAATCAATTTTATTAGTTGTAGTGGGAGCAAATTCAAGAAAGTAGCTATCATCAAATATAGGAGGCATATTGTAATCATAATCAAATTTATCCTCCATAACAGGTGGCACCAAAAGACTACTATCATTATAATCATCATAAATAGGAGGCAAAGTATCATCAAAGAAAATTTTCTCCTCAATGCTTGGGGGACTAAAAATATCATGCTCATCAAAACCAGCTTCCCCAAGCTTAGAATTTTCCATATCATTAGCAACAATGGTGTTCAAAGCGTTCATACTAATATGTTCCATAGGTTTAATTTTCGCATCAAACCATCCATGTCTTAAATCAGGAAATAGAATAAGAAGCTCATTGTTGTCCATTATGCCTAACTAGTGTAAACAAGAAACAAAAAGATGCAATTGCAGGATCTAAAGGAAATAGCTTCGAGCACACACACAACGGCAACAGAAAAGTACTTTACCTGGGACCAGAGTATGAGTGCCTTTTACCTTTCCTCCCTGGCAACGGCGCCAGAAAAGTAGCTTGATGTCTACGGGAGCTTCTATTCTTGTAGACAGTGTTGGGCCTCCAAGAGCAGAGGTTTGTAGAACGGCAGCAAGTTTCCCTTAAGTGGATCACCCAAGGTTTATCGAACTCAGGGAGGAAGAGGTCAAAGATATCCCTCTCATGCAACCCTGCAACCACAAAGCAAGAAGTCTCTTGTGTCCCCAACACACCTAATAGGTGCACTAGTTCGGCGAAGAGATAGTGAAATACAGGTGGTATGAATAAATGCGAGCAGTAGCAACGGCACCGAGAAAAGTGCTTTGTCTGTCCGGGACCGGCGTGTGGTTGATGGTAGTAATATTGCAGGAAGTAAAGATGCACTAAAACAATAAACAAACAGCAATAGAAGTATTTAGGAACAAGGCCTAGGGATCATACTTTCACTAGTGGACACTCTCAACATTGATCACATAACAGAATAAATAGATAGATGCTAGACTCTACACCCTCTTGTTGGATGATGAACACCACTAAGCGTGTAGGATTACACGAACCCTCAATGCCGGAGTTAACAAGCTCCACAATATTCAATGTTCATATTTAAATAACCTTAGAGTGCATAACAAATCAACATAACCAAACCAAGTACTAACATAGCATGCACACTCTGTCACCTTCACACTACGAAAGGAGGCATAGATCACATCAATACCATCATAGCAATAGTTAACTTCATAATCTACAAGAGATCACAATCATAGCCCACGCCAAGTACTACACGATGCACACACTGTCACCATTACACCGTGCGGGAGGAATAAACTACTTTAATAACATCACTAGAGTAGCACACGGATAAATTGTGATACAAAACACATTGCAATCATAAAGAGATATAAATAAGCACTTCACTATGCCATTCATAACAGTGAATAAGTATTCTGTGAAATATAGCCTAAGAGACCCACACGGTGCACACTGTCACCTTTACACACGTGGGACAAGGAGTCTCCGGAGATCACATAAGTAAAACCCACTTGACTAGCATAATGACATCTAGATTACAAGCATCATCATATGAATCTCAATCATGTAAGGCAGCTCATGAGATTATTGTATTGAAGCACATAGGAGAGAGATTAACCACATAGCTACCGGTACAGCCCCGAGCCTCGATGGAGAACTACTCCCTCCTCATGGGAGACAACAGCGTTGATGGAGATGGCGGTGGTGTCGATGGAGGAGCCTCCGGGGGCACTTCCCCGTCCCGGCGGCGTGCCGGAACAGAGACTCCTGTCCCCCAGATCTTGGCTTCGCGATGGCGGCGGCTCTGGAAGGTTTCTCGTACCGTGGATTTTCCGTATCGAAGTTTTAGGTCGAGGGGGCTTAAATAGGCGAAGAGGCGGCGTCAGAAGGTCAACGAGGCGGTGACACGCTAGGGTGGCGCGGCCAGGGCCTGGGCCGCGCCGCCCTATCATCTGGTGGGCCTGTGGCCCCCCTGCGCGACTCTCGGGTGTTCCGGATGCTTCCGGGGATTCTAAGATGCTTTGGGCGTTGATTTCGTCCGATTCGAGAATATTTCCTTACTAGGATTTCTGAAACCAAAAACAACGAGAAAACGAGAGCTGGCCCTTCGGCATCTCGTCAATAGGTTAGTTCCGGAAAACGCATAATAATGACATAAAGTATGCATAAAACATGTAGATATCATCAATAATGTGGCATGGAACATAAGAAATTATCGATACGTCGGAGACGTATCAATCCTCCACATTTTCAGTCACAAGATCTTTAACAATTTCAACAGCAGGTTCAACTTTTATTTGTTCTTCAGGTTCCATAGGTTTCTTTTCACTTTTATGAACCGCACTATTTATAACAGAGTACTCCTTCATTTTAGCAGGGAAATGAGTTTTTTCAATATAAGCTTCAGGAATAACATGATCAACGAGTTTCAACAACAACACATTTATTTATAGATGAATCAATTTTATCTTTATACGGTTCATGATACTTATCAAAGTTCTTCTTAGGCAATTCATAATGAGAAGCAAAGGCTTTATAAAGATTTGTAGCAACTTGAGAATCAAGACCATAAGTAGCACTCATATTACAAAATTTATCAGTATCCATAAAAGCTTCAATGCATTTATAATCATAATTTATACCTGATTCTCTATCCTTGTCGTTCTCCCATCCTTCGAGTATTTTCTTGGATCCGATTAAGAAGGTCCCTTTTAAACTCTTCCTTGTTGCGTGTAAATGATCCAGAACAAGAAGTATCCAGCAAGGTCTTGTCTTGAAAAGAAAGTCTTGCATAGAAATTATCAATAATAATATTACCGGGAAGCTCATGAATGGGGCATTTGAGCATTAAAGACTTCAATCTCCCCCATGCTTGGGCAATACTCTCTCCTTCATGAGGCCAAAAATTATATATGCGATTCCGATCTTTGTGAATATCACTTGGAGGATAGAACTTAGAATAAAACCGGGGCACAATATCATTCCATTCAAGAGAATCCCCATTATCCAGTAATTTATACCAATGCGCCGCTTTACCAGACAACAATACAGAGAATAGTTTCTTCCTCACTTCATACATAGCAATACATGCACACTTGAATAAACCGCATAATTCATGTAAGAACAATAAATGATCTCCAGGGTCGACAGTTCCATCCCCTGTATAACGGTTATCCACTACACGTTCAATAATCTTCATAGGTATTTTGTATGGTATTTCTTCCTTACACGGCGCCTCATCCACTACCTTTGCAGTAGTAGTAGATTTCCCAAATAAACACTCAAGAGAATATCTCTCCATAATGAATTATAGCAGCAGGCAGAAATAAAATCAGCACAAACAGTAGAACTTTCGCTTACCAATTCCACTTACCAATAGCGCTTCACTCCCCGGCAACAGCGCTAGAAAATAGTCTTGATGACCCACAAGTATAGGGGGTGTATCGTAGTATCTTCGTTAAGTAAGAATGTTGATCCCAACGAGGAGCAGAAGGTGTTGACAAGCAGTTTCGATGAAGGATTCACTGTAAATGCTCACAGACAAGTATTCAGGGGGTTTTGATGTAACAGATAAATAAATTACGAGTAAGTAAAGTGCGAGAGTAATAATTGCAGCGAGTGGCCCAATCCTTTTTAGCACAAAGGACAAGCCGGTTTGTTTACTTATAATGACCAAACGTTCTCGAGGACACACGGGATTTTAGTCTAGTGCTTTCGCTACATACGGCTAATTAATCTTCATTGTTTTGATAAGTGTTGTGTGGGTGAACCTATGCTAATGTACCGCCCTTCCTAGGACTAATAAATACTTGTGATTATACCCCTTGCAAGCATCCGCAACTACAAGAAAGTAATTAAGATAAATCTAACCACAACCTTAAACTCTGAGATCCTGCTATCCCTCCTGCATCGATATACCAACGGGGGCTCGAGGTTTCGTCACTCCGGCAACCCCGCAATTGGCAAACGAGTACAAGATGCATTCCCCTAGGCCCATAAAGGTGAAGTGTCGTGTAGTCGACGTTCACACGACACCACTAGAAGAATAACACCACAACTTAAATATCATAACATTGAATATTACTCAACCATACTTCACTACTAACATTTAGACTTCACCCATGTCCTCAAGAACTAAACGAACTACTCACGAGACATCATATGGAACATGATCATAGGTGATATGATAATGAATAACAATCTGAACATAAACCTTGGTTCAACGGTTTCACTCAATAGCATCAATAACAAGTAGAAATCAACACCGGGAGAGTTTCCCCTATCAAACAATCAAGATCAAACCCAAATTGTTACAGAGGTGACGAGGTGCAGCGGTGGAGACGGCGGTGATGATGATGAAGATGATGATGATGGTGATGGAGACGATGCCCAGCTCAATGACGGTGATTATGGCGTCGATTTCCCCCTCCGGGAGGGAATTTCCCCGGCAGATCTCAGCCTGCCGCAGAGCTCTTTTCTCTCTGGTGTTCTCCGCCCCGCAGAGGCAGCTGTGGCTCTTCGCGACGTACCCCTGGAGCTTAGGTTTTCGGGACGAAGACGTACGCGAAGAAAAGGAGGCGAGAGGGGGCTGTGGGCCCCCTCTTCACAGGGCGGCGCGGCCAGGGCAGGGCTGATACGTCTCCGACGTATCGATAATTTCTTATGTTATATGCCATATTATTGATGATACCTACATGTTTTATGCACACTTTATGTCATATTCGTGCATTTTCTGGAACTAACCTATTAACAAGATGCCGAAGTGCCGGTTCCTGTTTTCTGCTGTTTTTGGTTTCGAAATCCTAGTAACAAAATATTCTCGGAATTGGACGAAACAAAGACCCGGGGGCCTATTTCACCACGAACCTTCCGGAAGACCGAAGAGCATACGAAGTGGGGCCACGAGGTGGCCGGACCACATGGCGGCGCGGCCAAGGGGGGCGCCGCCCTGTGGTGTGGGCCCCTCGTCGGCCCCCGACTGCGCCCTTCCGCCTACTTAAAGCCTCCGTCGCGAAACCCCCGATGCGAAAAACCACGATACGGAAAACCTTGCCGAGACGCCGCCGCCGCCGATCCCATCTCGGGGGATTACGGAGATCTCCTCCGGCACCCTGCCGGAGAGGGGATTCATCTCCCGGAGGACTCTACACCGCCATGGTCGCCTCCGGAGTGATGAGTGAGTAGTTCACCCCTGGACTATGGGTCCATAGCAGTAGCTAGATGGTTGTCTTCTCCTCATTGTGCTTCATTGTTGGATCTTGTGAGCTGCCTAACATGATCAAGATCATCTATCTGTAATACTCTATGTTGTGTTTGTCGGGATCCGATGGATAGAGAATACCATGTTATGTTAATTATCAAGTTATTACATATGTGTTGTTTATGATCTTGCATGCTCTCCGTTACTAGTAGAGGCTCGGCCAAGTTTTTGCTTTTAACTCCAAGAGGGAGTATTTATGCTCGATAGTGGGTTCATGCCTGCATTGACACCAGGACGGTGACGAGAAAGTTCTAAGGTTGTCTTTGTCTTTGTTGCCACTAGGGATAAAACATTGGCGCTATGTCCGAGGATGTAGTTGTTGATTACATTACGCACCATAATTAATGCAATTGTCTGTTGCTTTGCAACTTAATACTGGAAGGGGTTCGGACGATAACCTGAAGGTGGACTTTTTAGGCATAGATGCAGTTGGATGGCGGTCTATGTACTTTGTCGTAATGCCCAATTAAATCTCACTATACTTATCATGCCATGTATGTGCATTGTTATGCCCTCTCTATTTGTCAATTGCCCGACTGTAATTTGTTCACCCAACATGCTTTTATCTTATGGGAGAGACACCTCTAGTGAGCTGTGGACCCCGGTCCATTCTTTTAATACTTGAAATACAAATCTGCTGCAATACTTGTTTTACTTGTTTTCTCTGCAAACAATCATCTTCCACACAATTTGGTTAATCCTTTGTTACAGCAAGCCGGTGAGATTGACAACCTCATCTGTTTCGTTGGGGCAAAGTACTTTGGTTGTGTTGTGCGGGTTCCACGTTGGCGCCGGAATCTGCGGTGTTGCGCCGCACTACATCCCGCCGCCATCAACCTTCAACGTGCTTCTTGACTCCCTACTGGTTCGATTAAACCTTGGTTTCTTGCGAGGGAAACTTGCCGCTGTGTGCATCACACCTTCCTCTTGGGGTTCCCAACGGACGTGTCAACTACACGCATCAAGCAAATTTACGGCGCCGTTGCCGGGGAGATCAAGACACGCTGCAAGGGGAGTCTCCACTTCCCAATCTCTTTACTTTGTTTTTGTCTTGCTTTATTTTATTTACTATTTTGTTTGCTGCATTATATCAAAACACAAAAAAATTAGTTGCTAGCTTTACTTTATTTGCTGTCTTGTTTGCTATATGAAAAACACAAAAAAAATTAGTTACTTGCATTTGCTTTAGTTATTTCATCATGTTTCCTTTTAATTTTACCACAAAAAACATACCGGTAGGACGCGGGTCTATAATTGGGAGGAACAATATAGAAGAATTTTTCACCCATGTTAGTACCGTTGAAAATTTTGAAGATAGACACTTGGTAGAACTTGCTCCTACTTATGAAATTGCTGCTGCTGCTTTAGTTCGCTTGTTGGAAACTAAATTTATTAATCTCAATCCTATAATCCAACACATGTTTCTTACACTTGGTGATATGGAAGAGGGGGAAAAGAAAGATTTTGTTTTAGAAACCCTTCTTAGAGAATTTGGTGGTTTAGCAAGAGAGGCTGGAAAGGTCTTTGCTAAATTTAATATGCTTGGTTCTCATATTAATTTTGTTGGTCTCCTTGAAAAAATGGACATGGATAGAATAAGGTACACTAGTAATGCTAATGATGGTGGGGAGATCAAAGCACCAATACCATGTAAACTCCTAGCTATGAATGATGCACTAAAAAATAATTATGCTTGGCTTGTTCCTGAAAATTTGTTCGATGAGAGTAGCAAGCCCAAGACTAATGAAAAGGAGACGCTGAAACTTATGTATCCAATATACTATGCATGGTTGAGAAAACTCCAAACCCCGCTGTAGGTGCACCACCCTTTGATGTTACTTGAGTTACACTTTACGCGCCTAGCTGAAAGGCGTTAAAGAAAGCGCTTATGGGAGACAACCCATGTTTTTACTCCAGTATTTTTGTTTTATATTTGTGTCTTGGAAGTTGTTTACTACTGTAGCAACCTCTCCTTATCTTAGTTTTGAGTTTTGTTGTGCCAAGTAAAGTCTTTGATAGTAAAGTAAGTACTAGATTTGGATTACTGCGCAGTTACAGATTTCTTTGCTGTCACGAATCTGGGTCTACCTCCCTGTAGGTAGCTCAGAAAATTAAGCCAATTTACGAGCATGATCCTCAGATATGTACGCAACTTTCATTCAATTTGAGCATTTTCGTTTGAGCAAGTCTGGTGGTCTAATAAAATCCATCTTTACGGACTGTTCTGTTTTGACAGATTCTGCCTTTTATTTCGCATTGCCTCTTTTGCTATGTTGGATGAATTTCTTTGATCCATTAATGTCCAGTAGCTTTATGCAATGTCCAGAAGTGTTAAGAATGATTGTGTCACCTCTGAACATGTGAATTTTTATTATGCACTAACCCTCTAATGAGTTGTTTCGAGTTTGGTGTGGAGGAAGTTTTCAAGGATCAAGAGAGGAGTATGATGCAATATGATCAAGGAGAGTGAAAGCTCTAAGCTTGGGGATGCCCCGGTGGTTCACCCCTGCATATTTTAAGAAGACTCAAGCGTCTAAGCTTGGGGATGCCCAAGGCATCCCCTTCTTCATCGACAACATTATCGGGTTCCTCCCCGAAACTATATGTTTATTCCGTCACATCTTATGTACTTTGCTTGGAGTGTCGGTTTGTTTTTGTTTTTTGTTTTGTTTGAATAAAATGGATCCTAGCATTCACTTTATGGGAGAGAGACACGCTCCGCTGTAGCATATGGACAAATATGTCCTTAGGCTCTACTCATAGTATTCATGGCGAAGTTTCTTCTTCGTTAAATTGTTATATGGTTGGAATTGGAAAATGCTACATGTAGTAACTCTAAAATGTCTTGGATAATTTGATACTTGGCAATTGTTGTGCTCATGTTTAAGCTCTTGCATCATATACTTTGCACCCATTAATGAAGAAACACTTAGAGCTTGCTAATTTGGTTTGCATATTTGGTTTCTCTAGAGTCTAGATAACATCTAGTATTGAGTTTTGAACAACAAGGAAGACGGTATGGAGTCTTATAATGTTTACAATATGTCTTTTATGTGAGTTTTGCTGTACCGTTCATCCTTGTGTTTGTTTCAAATAACCTTGCTAGCCTAAACCTTGTATCGAGAGGGAATACTTCTCATGCATCCAAAATCCTTGAGCCAACCACTATGCCATTTGTGTCCACCATACCTACCTACTACATGGTATTTATCCGCCATTCCAAAGTAAATTGCTTGAGTGCTACCTTTAAAATTCCATCATTCACCTTTGCAATATATAGCTCATGAGACAAATAGCTTAAAAACTATTGTGGTATTGAATATGTACTTATGCACTTTATCTCTTATTAAGTTGCTTGTTGTGCGATAACCATGCTTCAGGGACGCCATCAACTATTCTTTGTTGAATATCATGTGAGTTGCTATGCATGTCCGTCTTGTACTGAAGTAAGAGAGATCTACCACCTTTATGGTTGGAGCATGCATATTGTTAGAGAAGAACTTTGGGCCGCTAACTAAAGCCATGATTCATGGTGGAAGTTTCAGTCTTGGACATATATCCTCAATCTCATATGAGAATAATAATTGTTGCCACATGCTTATGCATTAAAGAGGAGTCCATTATCTGTTGTCCATGTTGTCCCGGTATGGATGTCTAAGTTGAGAATAATCAAAAGCGAGAAATCCAAAATGCGAGCTTTCTCCTTAGACCTTTGTACATGCGGCATGGAGGTACCCCATTGTGACACTTGGTTAAAACATGTGCATTGCAAAGATCCGGTAGTCCAAGCTAATTAGGACAAGGTGCGGGCACTATTAGTATACTATGCATGAGACTTGCAACTTGTAGAGAGTGAATTCGGTGTTCACATGGGTACGTGCACACGGTCTAGCAATTGTTGGATCAACTTTGAGATTCGTTTCTGGCTCACGGCGGGCAAACGACGTGAAACCACTGTTGGCCGGCCGCACTCCTCCGCGCCTATCCTACTTTATATCCTGGTATACTGATTGCATGTGAGTGGGATCTGCTCATGGAGAGAATAAAAAAAAAGCATCCGGGCTGCTTCGCTTTGTATCATTGGAGACGAGCTGCTTCCAACAGTGAGCGTGTGCACTGTAGATCGTCTCCCAACTCCGTAACATTACGGACAAGATCGGGAATCCAGGGGAGGCCATGGCGGCAGGAATCCAGGGGCAGGGCTCGTGTGCTAGGAGACGGGGAACCTGGCCGACGGCCGGCGCACATGCTGGAGGGGGTTTCGGCGGCGGTCACTGCGCTAAAGAAAACCCCCTGTGGGGCGCACATGCTGGAGGGGGTTTCGGCGGCGGTCACTGCCGGCTAGCATGTGGGGCGGTCACCGCGACGGAGCCGGGAGGGGCGGCACGGAGCACAAGAGCAGGGCTTCTCCAATCTCCTGTCGACGACTCCGTTTGCACGCTCCTAGATGGAGGGCACGCCGCCGCCGCTGTAGCTTGCTCCGCCCGCGACTGGGAAACAGCAGAGCGCCCACGCGGCCAGCAGCCACATCGGGAGCAATGCGCCCATGCTCCTCCTCCGCCGGCGCGAGGCAATCGCCGGCCGTGCGTTCGACGTACCGCCCTGGACGGCCCCGAGGCGCGCGCTCCCCTTACCCACCTTCCTCTCGGCGCTCGTCACCGTCCTTCCTGGGGAAGACGACCAGGATGGGAGTTGGGAGACGACCCCGCGCGCTGCGCCACCGCCAGTGACCTCGTGGAGGTGGAGGAACCCCGCGGCGCGAGGTGGATGTGGGTGTTCCTGCGGAAGTTAGAGGGAGAGGAAAGTGGTGGTCGCCGCGCAGGAGTATAGGGTAGCTCGATTTCGTGGTCGCCGGAGCCGCGGCCGCTCACGGTGCGGAAGGAGAAAAAAAGGATGGGGAAGACGGTCTCGGCAGCGAGAGGATAGGGATAAAGGAGCGACTATCGCTGTCGGTTCAGTGGGGCCCGGCCATGTGCGTGCGCGAACTACAGCGCGTGGCCAGAAGGAGCTGGACGATGGGAACAGTTTGATCAGCAGGGGGATTCGTTTTCCTATTTTTTTAATCGTACTCTTCTGCTATGCATCATCGAAGGGGGCAGGTCGTGACTAATTATTGCATACGTGATCAGATGCATTTTAAACGGCGTTAGACACATGTTGCGCAAAGAAGGCATGCTCACCTACCCATGTGATCACCGGGATTCATCCGGCAACTTGTAAGATATAATTTACATAACTCATATGCTTTATTACTACCGTTGACAAAATTGTTTCATGTTTTCAAAATAAAAGCTCGAGCACAAATATAGCAATCGATGCTTTCCTCTTTGAAGGACCATTCTCTTTACTTTTATGTTGAGTCAGTTCACCTATCTCTCTCCACCTCAAGAAGCAAACATTTGCGTGAACTGTGCATTGATTCCTACATATTTGCATATTGCACTTGTTATATTACTCTATGTTGACAATTATCCATGAGATATACATGTTACAAGTTGAAAGCAACCGCTGAAACTTAATCTTCCTTTGTGTTTTTTCAATGCCTTTACTTTGATTTATTGCTTTATGAGTTAACTCTTATGCAAGACTTATTAATACTTGTCTTGAAGTACTATTCATGAAAAGTCTTTGCTTTATGATTCACTTGTTTACTCATGTCATTACCATTGTTTTGATCGCTGCATCCACTACATATGTTTACAAATAGTATGATCAAGGTTATGATGGCATGTCACTTCAGAAATTATCTTTGTTATCGTTTTACCCTGCTCGGGACGAGCGAGAACTAAGCTTGGGGATGCTTGATACGTCTCCGACGTATCGATAATTTCTTATGTTCTATGCCATATTATTGATGACACCTACATGTTTTATGCACACTTTATGTCATATTCGTGCATTTTACGGAACTAACCTATTAACAAGATGCCGAAGTGCCAGTTCCTGTTTTCTGCTGTTTTTGGTTTCGAAATCCTAGTAACGAAATATTCTCGGAATTGGACGAAACAAAGACCCAGGGGCCTATTTCGCCACGAACCTTCCAGAAGACCGAAGAGCATACGAAGTGGGGCCACGAGGTGGCCAGACCACATGGCGGCGCGGCCAAGGGGGGCCCGCGCCGCCCTGTGGTGTGGGCCCCTCGTCAGCCCCCCGACTCTGCCCTTCCGCCTACTTAAAGCCTCCGTCGCGAAACCCCTGATGCGAAAAACCACGATACGGAAAACCTTACTGAGACGCCGCCGCCGCCTGGAGATCTCCTCCGGCACCCTGCCGGAGAGGGGATTCATGTCCCGGAGGACTCTACACCGCCATGGTCGCCTCCGGAGTGATGAGTGAGTAGTTCACCCCTGGACTATGGGTCCATAGCAGTAGCTAGATGGTTGTCTTCTCCTCATCGTGCTTCATTGTTGGATCTTGTGAGCTGCCTAACATGATCAAGATCATCTATCTGTAATACTCTATGTTGTGTTTGTCGGGATCCGATGGATAGAGAATACCATGTTATGTTAATTATCAAGTTATTACATATGTGTTGTTTATGATCTTGCATGCTCTCCGTTACTAGTAGAGGCTCCGGCCAAGTTTTTTGCTTTTAACTCCAAGAGGGAGTATTTATGCTCGATAGTGGGTTCATGCTGCATTGACACCGAGACGAGTGACAGAAAGTTCTAAGGTTGTGCTTTGTCTTGTTGCCACTAGGGATAAAACATTGGCGCTATGTCCGAGGATGTAGTTGTTGATTACATTACGCACCATACTTAATGCAATTGTCTCGTTGCTTTGCAACTTAATACTGGAAGGGGTTCGGACGATAACCTGAAGGTGGACTTTTTAGGCATAGATGCAGTTGGATGGCGGTCTATGTACTTTGTCGTAGTGCCCAATTAAATCTCACTATACTTATCATGCCATGTATGTGCATTGTTATGCCCTCTCTATTTGTCAATTGCCCGACTGTAATTTGTTCACCCAACATGCTTTTATCTTATGGGAGAGACACCTCTAGTGAACTGTGGACCCCGGTCCATTCTTTTAATACTGAAATACAAATCTGCTGCAATACTTGTTTTACTTGTTTTCTCTGCAAACAATCATCTTCCACACAATTCGGTTAATCCTTTGTTACAGCAAGCCGGTGAGATTGACAACCTCACTTGTTTTGTTGGGGCAAAGTACTTTGGTTGTGTTGTGCGGGTTCCACGTTGGCGCCGGAATCTCCGGTGTTGCGCCGCACTACATCCCGCCGCCATCAACCTTCAACGTGCTTCTTGACTCCTACTGGTTCGATTAAACCTTGGTTTCTTACTGAGGGAAACTTGCCGCTGTGCGCATCACACCTTCCTCTTGGGGTTCCCAACGGACGTGTCAACTACACGCATCAAGGGCCCGCGCCGGCCTATGAGGGGGGCCCATGGCGGCCCTCCTCGGCTCCCCCTTCTGGCTCCCTTCGTCATCTGGAAAAATAGGATTTTTCATATAATTTCCGTCAACTGTTGATCTTCCGAAATATTGCATTCTGACGGTGCTTTTTCCAGCAGAATCCTGGCTCCGGTGCGCGATCCTCCAATAATCATGAAACATGCAAAATAGATGAAATAACATAAGTATCATCTCCAAATATGAAATATATCAATGAATAACGAGCAAATTATGATATAAAATAGTGATGCAAATTGGACGTATCAGTTGTCAATGGTCAGCATCTCAAGAAATATTTCCCGAGTATGTGGGATGATGGACAGTGAAATATGGGGGCCGATGCATGAAATCGGCCAGTAAATTTTTTTTTATATGCAAAGCACAGCCGATGCACTGTCATCGACTTTAGAACTAAAAGCCGATGCGTAGCCGTCGACTAAAGAGGAACAACTGTCACAAGCAAGTATCAGGTCACCGTTCGGATTTTGGAACTGGCCTTGCTGGCGTTTTTGGTACAGACCGATGCGTTGCCATCGGCTCTTTGAGCATTGATTTCTTTTGATAATTGGAAGAATTAAGCATGGAATCCTTCTTCATTGATTAAAAGGGGATTTCTTACAGAGAAGAGCCGATTGCTCGGGAAAGGAAGAACAAAAGAAGAGCAAATTGCTACTGCTAGTCCTATACTAGTAGTCCCTAATCTAGGGGCCGTCGCTGCCCTCGTCGTTGCCGTCATAGCCGCCATCGGCGCTGCTGCTGGCGAGCTCTTCGTCGCTGCTGCCGTAGCCCTCGGCAGGAGCTTCTTCCGCCTCGTCGTCGTCGTCGTCGTCGTCATCCGACCCGGCGTGGAAGCGCTTCGCCGGCGGCTCGTCGGAGGAGGTGTCATCCTCCTCTTCCTCCTCTTCGTCGGAGGAGGTGAAGTCACCCCAGGAGAAGAGGTCATCCTCACTCTCCGCCTCCAGTTCCCCGTCGATGAGGAACCGGAGGTCATCCTCCCCGTCGGTCAGGGGCAAGTCATCATCTGACCCGACGACGGTCAGGGGTGGGCCATCTGGCACAAAGTCGAAATCCCAGTCTCTCTCATCCCAATGCTCGGGAGCGCGCCTATTGTACGCCTCCGTCTGGTTGTACTCCGGTATCGGCTCACTCGAGGAAGAGGACTGGAAAGAGAGAGCCGATGAAGCAGAGGAGGAGGAGGAGTCCATGGAGGAGACGAGGGATTTTCGATGGCTAGTACGGAGCAAGGGGATGAAGGAACGAACTGCTCGACACGGTTAAATAAAGGGGATATAGTGGAGATTTAATGCTGCGGCAATTTCCGAGGACGTGGTGCCAAAACTGTCAAATCGCGCAGGGAAGTTGAGAAGGCAAGGCATCATGATGAAAGGATACTGCGACGGTTCTGCTCTGCCACGACGTGACCCTACGAAGAAAAAAACAGAGTGGTTTTGAAATTATCATTGCCAAAACCAGGGGGGCATGTGTTATCACCAGATTTTAACCAAGTCCGGAGATGGGCCGTGATCGAAGAAGGGCTTAGAGGAAATGCATATGACGTGTCTCTGAATCGGCCTTGTGCGAGAGTTTGGGCTAGATTGCCCGTGTATCTGTATATTATGGTAGATTTAGAATTAAGAGATAAAGTTTAGTCGTACACAGCTAGGTTTATTCCTAAGATAGAAAGTCCACGGACTATAAATATGTACCTAGGGTTATTGAGAAAGGAGGACGATCACGTTCACAACAAATCAATCTAGGCGCATCGCCACCCCTTGTTTCGAGGGTTTCTCCCGGGTAAGCAACATGCTGCCTAGATCGCATCTTGCGATCTAGGCAGTATCAGTTTATTCGTTGTTGGTGTTGCTCGTGATGAAGCCTTTTTGATGGCGAGCAACATCCTTATCTTAGGTGTTTTGGGGCTGACGTCGATGCTTTCATGATATACTTGCTTAGCTACGCTGCCCCTCGATATCTAGCTGCCCTTACACCTATCTTAGGTGTAAGGGCAGCATCTTGCTTGTTCTTTATTTAGTAGATCCGATCCGTTATAGTTGTTCCTTGTACTTCAAGGATTGGTTTGATATCCGCATGGTTAGGCCTTGCAAACGGGTTGAACGATCCGGTAGTGCGTAAGGTATGGTTTATTAAGTCCTAGAGGGATTGTTCCGGGGATCAACTTCATGTTGGTTTTTAGGCCTCTTTAGGGCTGGTTTTCTATCATCTTACGTATCTGCTAGGCTCAACTACGCGTAGGATGTTCCGGTTATGCGGTGAAAACCCTAGGCTATCGTAGATTGTTTTAACTTTATATTGATAAAGCAGGATCCCCATGTCATTGTAAATCCAACGTGAACCATGGGGCAATCGGCTCTTTGAGCCGATCCACAGGGCAACCTAAGAGCCGATCGGGGCTCGTATTTAATGTTTACGTGTTTGCCATGCAGGAAACTAATCGAAGCAATCTATCACCTTCACGACCAGGTATAGGTCAGGTGGCACGCCCTGCATCAGCCGGGACGTGTGCCGGAGCATTGCGGGCCGTTGCCCGAGGGACCAGGATCCACCAGCAGTCCTGGGAGCCTCCCGGCTCTCCGTGTTGCCCGTCGCTGCTCGCCGGTGGGTTTTGGTAGGCAACAATTCCTTAGTCTCAGTAGCCACCAAAGAAGACATGAGAGAATGTAGCGAGGATCCTACAGCCATGCCTCTTGTGCTATTGTACATGGGTACGGTTTTGGTTTCTAACGATATGACCCCTCTTCCTCTTGGTGTTTCTAATGTTTTGCAGGAATTTGGCGACGTGTTTCCGGATGAGGTACTCGCAGGACTTCCACCATTGCGAGGTATTGAGCATCAAATCGACTTGATTCCCGGAGCTTCGCTACCCAATCGGGCACCATATAGAACGAACCCTGAAGAAATGAAGGAAATACAGAAGCAAGTACAAGCGCTACTCGACAAAGGTTATATCCGCATAAGCCTTAGCCCTTGTGCTGTTCCTGTTATTCTAGTTCCTAAGAAAGATGGTACATGGCGTATGTGCGTACATTGTAGAGCGATAAACAACATTACTATTCGATATCGTCATCATATTCCCCGTTTAGAGGATATGCTAGACGAATTGAGTGGTGCTGCTGTTTTCTCTAAATATGATTTGCATAGTGGTTATCATCAAATTAGGATGAAAGAAGGGGATGAGTGGAAAACAGCCTTTAAAACAAAATTTGGTTTATATGAGTGGTTAGTAATGCCTTTTGGTTTAACTAATGCACCTAGCACTTTCATGAGATTGATGAACCATGTTTTGCGTGAATTTATTGGCAAGTTTGTTGTTGTGTACTTTGATGACATATTAATCTACAGCCGCAATGAATCTGATCATACTATACATATTCGACATGTTTTGCAAGTGTTGCGTGATAATAAACTCTATGGTAATCTTGAGAAGTGCACATTTTGCAAAGATAAGGTCATATTTCTGGGTTATGTTGTCTCTCAGCATGGAGTAGAAGTAGATGTGTCTAAAATTGAAGCTATTCAAAATTGGCCTACTCCCACGAATGTGAGTCAAGTAAGAAGTTTCCATGGTCTAGCTAGATTTTATAGAAGATTTGTGCCCAACTTTAGTACTATTGCTCCACCTTTGAATGACTTGACTAAAAAGGGTGTAATATTTGAGTGGGGCGCAGCCCAAGATCATGCTTTTGATGAACTTAAGAGATTGTTAACTTCTGCACCGTTGCTTGCACTTCCTGATTTCAATAAGCAATTTGAGATTGAATGTGATGCTAGTGGTATTGGAATTGGTGGTGTGTTGATGCAAGAGGGTCGCCCAATTGCATATTTTTCTGAGAAACTTTCTGGTGCTAAGTTGAACTATTCTATTTATGATAAAGAATTGTATGCTTTAATTAGAGTTCTTGAGGTTTGACAACATTACTTGTGGCCAAAAGAATTTATCACACATTCTGATCATGAAGCTTTAAAATACCTGAAAGCTCAGTCTACTTTGCATAAGCGTCTTGCTAAGTGCGTTGAGTTCATTGAGTCTTTTCCATACATTATTAAGCATAAGAAGGGAAAAGATAATATTGTTGTTGATGCTCTATCTAGGAAGAATATGCTATCAACTTGATGTTAAAATTCTTGGATTAGAAGTGCTATGTGATTTGTATGCTACTGATCATGATTTTGCTGAACCATATCGCTTGTGTGCTATTGGTAAAACATGGGAAAAATATCACATACATGATGGGTTCTTGTTTAGACCTAACAAACTATGTGTTCCAGAATCATCTGTGCATTTGCTCTTATTGCATGAATCACATGCTGGATATTTGATGGGTCACTTTGGGCGTGAGAAGACGCTGCTCATGCTAGCTGACAACTTTTATTGGCCAAAGATGAGGCATGATGTGGACAAGTATGTGAAGAGGTGCATTACTTGCAACAAGTCCAAGTCCAAGCTGAAGCCTCACAGTTTGTATACTCCTTTACCGGCACCTACTACACATTGGGAGGATATTAGTATGGATTTTGTGTTGGGTTTGCCGCGTACTAAAATAGGCCATGATTCTATATTTGTGGTAGTGGACAGATTTTCTAAAATGTCACATTTTATTGCCTGCCACAAAAGCGACGATGCGTCGCATATTGCTAACATGTTTTTCAGGGAGGTTGTACGACTACATGGAGTCCCGAAGACTATTGTTTCTGATCGTGACATGAAGTTTATGAGTTACTTCTGGAAGACGTTATGGAGAAAGCTGGGGACGAAGCTACTTTTCAGTACTACTTGTCATCCCCAAACTGATGGACAAACTGAAGTGGTGAATAGAACATTGTCACAACTGTTGAGATCCATGATCAAGAAGAATGCGAAGGAGTGGGAAGAGTGTTTGCCGCATGTGGAGTTTGCTTACAACAGGGCGGTACATTCTACCACGGAGCTGTGTCCTTTTGAGGTGGTGTATGGTTTCAAACCCATTACTCCACTTGACTTGTTGCCTTTGCCCATACATGAGAGGGTTAATATGGAGGCATCCAAGAGGGCAGATTTTGTGCGAAAGATCCATGTGAAAACTAAAGAGTTGATAGAGAAGAAAGGCAAGAGCAATGCTGCAAGGATGAACAAGAGGCGTAAGGAGATGTTGTTCAAGCCTGGTGATATGGTCTGGGTACATTAGGTTCCCAAAGCTACGGAAGTCCAAGTTGCTTCCTCGTGGTGCTGGTCCTTACAAAGTGCTTGCCAAGATCAATGATAATGCATACTCGATAGATCTTCCACTTGATGAGTTTGGTGTCAGTATGTAACATCCCAATTTTTAAATTTTTAAACATCATGCATTGCATTCATAAGCATCATGGCATCTTTGCTTTTTAGGGAAATTCAAACTTTATTTCAAAACCACAAATCCTAAAATGGCACTAATAGCCACTTAGGCATGTATGCCAAACTTTAGTTTTATAAAAGTTTTACTTTATTTTAAAAGTTGTTCCAAAATGAAGCCCTTTTTACAAGGAATCCACAGATATTTTATTTATATTTTTCTGATTTGTTTTGGTGCTAAAAATGGGCTTTGCAATAAAAGAAAACATAAAAGAAAGAAAAAAACGCGCCGGCCGAACGGCCCAGTTCAACGCAGCGTGGCCCATCTCCAGACACCCTGGCCGCCTGGCCACAGCCCACCCGGGAGCGACCCAGGCCGAGTCGGCCTGCACTCCCACCGCCTCACCTCGCCCTGGCCGTCTATAAAAGGCCCCGATCGCCATCCAGCTCCCGATAGATCGATCGCCTCCACGCGCTGCACCGCATCGCCGGCCGCCGCCTTTTTGCTCTCACCACGCATTGCCCATGCAGCCGACGCCCTGCCCTTAGCCAAGTGCGCAGATCGCACCAAGCCAGCCAGATCGCATCCCATCACCATCACCTACGCATGCGCACAGCAGCCAAATCGCCGCACACGTCGACTGCAGCAACGCACGTAGACACGCGTGACCCATCGGTACGTGATCAATCTCTCACACATGCAAGGATCGATCCATCTAGGTGCAGATTATACTAGCTAGTTCTTGTCAAATAATTTTAAAAATCCATATCTATAGATCTAGAGCTCCGTTTCGAATAGTGATTCTTGGGTTAAGTTTGTAATTAGATTCTCTACAACTTTCGTGTAGGAAGTTTTTCCATCCGAGCAACTTGTTCGGACAACTTTTAGGACACCACTAGATTTTAACCGCATATTGTAAAATTTATATCATGAGTTTTACACGTCGGTTTTTGACAAATTATATATCGTTGGAATCAGTAAAATGTGTAGATAATTTTGGAAATTTTACATGTCGATTTAGCACACTTTGTTTTCGTAGTATTTCTATGATCCGCAACATCGATCTTCGGGTATAAAATAATTTCTACAAATTATTTTTGCAAGATTATTTTTACTAATGCCAAATGAAACCCTTCATCGAGTAGTACTAAGATCTATGTTTTGTTACTACGTTATAGTTGGTGCTTTACTTCATGTCAGTTTAGTCTATCTTATGTGACGATAGTAATACGCAACTGTGTTAACAAGTTTATAAAACGGAACTCATGGCATCATGCATGTAGTAGACAACTAGAGAACAACTAAGTGGTGTGATCTCGATTAAGATACATATGGCATTCATGTTTTCTTGTTTGTGCATATCCATGTACACGCCGTGTTCATGGTACATTGTTTGTTTGTCTGTAGATTGTCCGGAGTGCAACGAGTGCGACTGCGGTGATTGTCTGAACAACAACGAAGGCAAGTGTCACACACCATTTTGTCCTACTATTTTTCTATGCACGTTGTAGTTATTTTCAGTAGCTATCCATGTGTAGGAATGTTTTAAATAAATATAAATATATATATATATATATATATATATATATATATATATATATATATATATATATATATATATATATATATATATTGCTATGCTATGAGCACCTATTAGAACAGCCACATGTTCAACACTTAATTTCTTTTGTCGCCACCGTATTGTTGTTTGCTTAGCAATGCTATCTTAGATGCGTGGATTGGGTTATCATGATAAGTTTAGATGAATAAAAATATATGTTTTGATATAATGAAAACAATCAGAATAATGAAACACCTGGGCGGATTGGTAAGACGGGAGCGTCTGCACGGTGAACAATGGTGGGGATTGCCGCCCAGGGATCAAAGAGATTGGACAGGTTTCTTGTTTAGTAGCTTCCGTGTACAGCCGCATGTCATATGGGCTCGGCTTGACTAAGTAAGTTGTAGGAACCTGACCTGACGTGACTAGCAGATGTAGCTGTGTAGGTTGGCATGGGTCCGTCCAGATGGCTTGGGGTCCTACTTCTGAAAACGGTCTCGACTTAGTCTTTCCCGACCATTTGAGCAAATTGAGCATCATGGTAAAAGGGGCTGACTAGGTCATGTGGTTAAAGTGTACAATCCTCTCGAGAGTGTCAAACTAAGTACTTAGCCGTGTCCCCGGTGACGGACAACTATGAGCAACTAGGCATGTTACTGTTTGGAAGATCTCAGCATTCCAATTTCCTAATAAAACTTGATGGGAAACAATGGGTTTAGGAGCATGCAAAGCTAGATTGGCTTGTGTCTACATGGGTCTATGCTAGCATGTCCATAGATGTTTAGGAGCATATAAAGCCGACTGTCTTGCTGCAGCATGGGTTGTGCTAATGTGTTTTTAGACGATGTTTCTAAAGAAATAAAATGATTTATAAAAGATAGGGAAACTATTGCTTTCTGCAAAAGAGCCTAAACTCCACCTGCCAAATGAGCACATAGTTGTTAGGCGCCATTATATATATCCACCAAATAGTGACATTTGCCAATACAATTCCAAATGTATTGACCCTGCGTGGCTGCAACGTTTTATGTTGCAGGTTACTCCGAGGACGAGTAAGGTATCGATTTTAGGTCGCGAGCTTCCACTCAACATGTTCGCCTGTGGCGTGATGGATCTCTTTGAATTTATTTGTTTTCCGCTTTGAACTTTATTATTTGAGCTAGCCATGAGCTATGCAAGTTGTAATAAATATATTATGGATCATACGTTGTAATAAGTGACGCATTTGCTATTCTGTTTATTCATCGAACTGTGTGTGCTAGCGAATGATCCATGGGACTATGATACGTCTCAAACGTATCGATAATTTCTTATGTTCCATGCTTGTTTTATGATGATACTTACATGTTTTATACACATTATATGTCATTATTATGCGTTTTCCGGAATTAACCTATTGACGAGATGCCGAAGGGCCAGTTGCTGTTTTCTGCTGTTTTTGGTTTCAGAAATCCTAGTAAGGAAATATTCTCGGAATCGGACGAAATCAATGTCCAGCATCCTATTTTTCCACGTAGCTTCCGGAACACACGAGAGCCGGCGAGAGGAGGGCCACGGGGCCACCGGATGACAGGGTGGCGCGGCCAGGGCCTGGGCCGCGCCCCCTATTGTGTCACCACCCGTCAGCCCTCCGACTCCGCCTCTTCGCCTATTTAAGCCTCCTCGACCTAAAACCTCGATACGAAAAAGCCACGGTACGAGAAACCTTCTAGAGCCGCCGCCATCGCGAAGCCAAGATCTGGGGGACATGAGTCTCTGTTCCGGCACGCCGCCGGGACGGGGAAGTGCCCCGGAAGGCTCCTCCATCGACACCACCGCCATCTTCATCACCGCTGCTTGTCTCCCATGAGGAGGGAGTAGTTCTCCATCGAGGCTAAGGGCTGTACCGGTAGCTATGTGGTTAATCTCTCTCCTATGGACTTCAATACAATGATCTCATGAGCTGCCTTACATGATTGAGATTCATATGAGTTTTGTATCACTATTCATCTATGTGTTACTCTAGTGATGTTATTAAAGTACTCTATTCCTCCTCCACGGTATAATGGTGATAGTGTGTGCATCGTGTAGTACTTGGCGTAGGTTATGATTGTAATCTCTTGTAGATTATGAAGTTAATTATTGCTATGATAGTATTGATGTGATCTATTCCTCCTTCATAGTGTGATGGTGACGAGTGTGCATTCTATGTTAGTACTTGGTGTAATTTCAATGATCTATCATGCACTCTAAGGTTATTTAAATATGAACATCGAATGTTGTGGAGCTTGTTAACTCCGGCATTGAGGTGCTCTTGTAGCCCTACGCAATTAGTGGTGTTCATCATCCAACAAAAGAGTGTAGAGTGGTTTTATTATGTGATCAATGTTGAGAGTATCCACTAGTGAAAGTATGATCCCTAGGCCTTGTTTCCAAACATCGAAACTCCGTTTATTTACTGTTCTGTTGCATGTTTACTCGCTGCCATATTTTATTTAGATTGTTATTACCACTCATATACATCCATACTACTTGTATTTCACTATCTCTTCGCCGAACTAGTGCACCTATACATCTGACAAGTGTATTAGGTGTGTTGGGGACACAAGAGACTTCGTTCATTGTGATCGCAGGGTTGCTTGAGAGGGATATCTTTGACCTCTTCCTCCCTGAGTTCGATAAACCTTGGGTGATCCACTTAAGGGAAACTTGCTGCTGTTCTACAAACCTCTGCTCTTGGAGGCCCAACACTGTCTACAAGAATAGAAGCACCCGTAGACATCAAGCACTTTTCAAGGCACCGTTGCTTGGGGAGGAAAGGTAAAAGGCACTCTTACTCCGGTCCCAGGTAACTAAGTACTTTTCTGTTGCCGTTGTGTGTGTGCTCGAAGCTATTTCCTTTAGATCCTGCAATTGCATCTTTTTGTTTCTTGTTAAACACTAGTAAGGCATAATGAAAAACATCTGTGAGCTTTTTGTGCTATTTCCCGAGTCAAGACATGAATGGTTTAATGCGAAAATTAAAAAACCTATGGAACCTTATTTGCATGCTAGTAGTAATATTAGTATGAACGCTTTGAACACCATTGTTGATAATGATATAGAAAATTCTAAGCTTGGGGAGGTCGGTTTTGATGAAAATGATCTCTTTAGCCCTCCGGGTATTGAGGAGAAAGTTTATGTTGATTATGATATGCCTCCCATATATGATGATTATAATGATAGTGGTCTTTTGGTGCCGCCTACTATGGAGGATAAATTTAATTATGATTACACTATGTGTGGGGCCCCGGACTAGCTGTCTGAAACACCCGTTATGCATACACATTCACAATCCCATGATCAGTGTGTCGTGAAAGCATAACCGAACTGGTATCAAATACATCATCCATTACAGTACCGAATAAAAAGATTACAACCGGTCACATGACCAATACTTACATAAGTGCCGCAATGGCAGGAGATCAACAATCACACAGCGGAATTACTTCAGACGAAAGCGTTCACATGGCCCAAGTCATGCCATAACCCTACAGGCAACTGACTGGGAAGACGTGCCTAGCTCGCATAGACGTCGTTGACTCCTTCTTCATCTGTCGTATTCCACCAAGTCTGGCCAAGTAAATAGCCAGGGACAAAGCCATGAGTACATTATGAATTGTACTCGCAAACCACCTTAGAGAGAAATAAAGGATATGCAAGTTGGCAGTAGCAAGGATCAGGCACTATTCTAGGGTTACAAGGAGCGAGAGATAATTTCTCTCGAGAGTATGACATTGCTGGCGCATAGTTTACGTGGGAGTTAGAGATCTCTGTGGTGTAGCTTTTCTTCAGGTCCCCGGCAACGGCGCCAGAAAACAGTCTTGATGCGTGTAGTTGACACGTCCGTTGGGAACCCCAAGAGGAAGGTGTGATGCGCACAGCAGCAAGTTTTCCCTCAGTAAGAAATCAAGGTTTAATCGAACCAGTAGGAGTCAAGAAGCACGTCGAAGGTTGATGGCGGCGGGATGTAGTGCGGCGCAACACCGGGGATTCGGCGCCAACGTGGAACCTGCACAACACAACCAAAGTACTTTGCCCCAACATAACGGCGAGGTTGTCAATCTCACCGGCTTGCTGTAAACAAAGGATTAGATGTATAGTGTGGATGATGATTGTTTGCAGAAAACGAGTAGAACAAGTATTGCGGTAGATTGTATTCGATGTAAAAGAATGGACCGGGGTCCACGAGTTCACTAGAAGTGTCTCTCCCATAAGATAAATAGCATGTTGGGTGAACAAATTACGGTTGGGCAATTGACAAATAGAGAGGGCATGACCATGCACATACATGATATGATGAGTATAGTGAGATTTAATTGGGCATTACGACAAAGTACATAGACCGCTATCCAGCATGCATCTATGCCTAAAAAGTCCACCTTCGAGGTTATCATCCGAACCCCTTCCGGTATTAAGTTGCAAACAACAGACAATTGCATTAAGTATGGTGCGTAATGTAATCAATAACTACATCCTCGGACATAGCATCAATGTTTTATCCGTAGTGGCAACAACACATCCACAACCTTAGAACTTTCTGTCACTGTCCCAGATTTAATGAAGGCATGAACCCACTATCGAGCATAAATACTCCCTCTTCGAGTTAAGAGTAAAAACTTGGCCAGAGCCTCCACTAATAACGGAGAGCATGCAAGATCATAAACAACACATAGGTAATAGATTGATAATCAACATAACATAATATTCTCTATCCATCGGATCCCAACAAACACAACATATAGCATTACGGATAGATGATCTTGATCATGTTAGGCAGCTCACAAGATCCGACAATGAAGCACATAAGGAGAAGACGACCATCTAGCTACTGCTATGGACCCATAGTCCAGGGGTGAACTACTCACTCATCACTCCGGAGGCGACCATGGCGGTGAAGAGTCCTCCGGGGAGATGATTCCCCTCTCCGGCAGGGTGCCGGAGGCGATCTCCTGAATCCCCCGAGATGGGATTGGCGGCGGCGGCGTCTCTGGAAGGTTTTCCGTATCGTGGCTCTCGGTATTGGGGGTTTCGCGACGAAGACTATATGTAGGCGGAAGGGCGAGGTCGGGGAGGCGTCACGGGGGCCCCACACGCTAGGGCCGCGCGGCCCCCCCTGGGCCGCGCCGCCCTAGTGTGGCGGCGCCCCGTGGCCCCACTTCGTCTTCTCTTCGGTCTTATGGAAGCTTCGTGGCAAAATAGGCCCCTGGGCGTTGATTTCGTCCAATTCCGAGAATATTTCCTTACTAGGATTTCGAAACCAAAAACAGCGAGAAAACAACAAGCGGCTATTCGGCATCTCGTTAATAGGTTAGTGCCGGAAAATGCATAAATATGACATAAAGTATGCATAAAACATGTAGATATCATCAATAATGTGGCATGGAACATAAGAAATTATCGATACGTCGGAGACGTATCAGCATCCCCAAGCTTAGTTCCTACTCGTCCCGAGCAGGTAAACGTTAACAAAGATAATTTCTGGAGTGACATGCCATCATAACCTTGATCATACTATTGTAAGCATATGTAATGAATGCAGCGATCAAAACAATGGTAATGACATGAGTAAACAAATGAATCATAAAGCAAAGACTTTTCATGAATAGTACTTTCAAGACAAGCATCAATAAGTCTTGCATAAGAGTTAACTCATAAAGCAATAAATCAAAGTAAAGGTATTGAAGCAACACAAAGGAAGATTAAGTTTCAGCGGTTTCTTTCAACTTATAACATGTATATCTCATGGATATTGTCAATGTAAAGTAATATAACAAGTGCAATATGCAAGTATGTAGGAATCAATGCACAGTTCACACAAGTGTTTGCTTCTTGAGGTGGAGAGAGATAGGTGAACTGACTCAACATAAAAGTAAAAGAAAGGCCCTTCGCAGAGAGGAAGCATGAATTGCTATATTTGTGCTAGAGCTTTGATTTTGAAAACAAGAAACAATTTTGTCAACGGTAGTAATAAAGCATATGTGTTATGTAAATTATATCTTACAAGTTGCAAGCCTCATGCATAGTATACTAATAGTGCCCGCACCTTGTCCTAATTAGCTTGGATTACCGGGATTGTCATCGCAATACACATGTTTTAACCAAGTGTCACAAAGGGGTACCTCTATGCCGCCTGTACAAAGGTATAAGGAGAAAGCTCGCATTGGATTTCTCGCTTTTGATTATTCTCAACTTAGACATCCATACCGGGACAACATAGACAACAGATAATGGACTCCTCTTTAATGCATAAGCTTTTAGCAACAATTAATGTTCTCATATGAGATTGAGGATATATGTCCAAAACTGAAACTTCCACCATGGATCATGGCTTTAGTTAGCGGCCCAATGTTCTTCTCTAACATTATGCATGCTCTAAACCATTAAATGAGTGGTAAATCTCCCTTACTTCAGACAAGACGGACATGCATAGCAACTCACATGATATTCAACAAAGAGTAGTTGATGGCGTCCCCAGGAACATGGTTATCGCACAACAAACAACTTCATAAGAGATAAAGTGCATAAGTACATATTCAATACCACAATAGTTTTTAAGCTATTTGTCCCATGGGCTATATATTGCAAAGGTAAAGGATAGAAATTTTAAAGGTAGCACTCAAGCAATTTACTTTGGAATGGCGGAGAAATACCATGTAGTAGGTAGGTATGGTGGACACAAATGACATAGTGGTTGGCTCAAGGATTTTGGATGCATGAGAAGTATTCCCTCTCGATACAAGGTTTAGGCTAGCAAGGTTATTTGAAACAAACACAAGGATGAACCGGTGCAGCAAAACTCACATAAAAGACATATTGTAAACATTATAAGAGTCTACACCATCTTCCTTGTTGTTCAAACTCAATACTAGAAATTATCTAGACTTTAGAGAGACCAATTATGCAAACCAAATTTTAGCAAGCTCTATGTGTTTCTTCATTAATAGGTGCAAAGTATATGATGCAAGAGCTTAAACATGAGCACAAAAATTGCCAAGTATCAAATTATTTAAGACATTTTAGAATTACTACATGTAGCATTTCCCGATTCCAACCATATAACAATTTAACGAAGAACATTCAACCTTCGCCATGAATACTATGAGTAAAGCCTAAGGACATATTTGTCCATATGCAACAGCGGAGCGTGTCTCTCTCCCACACAATGAATGCTAGGATCCATTTTATTCAAACAAAAACAAAAACAAAAACAAACCGACGCTCCAAGCAAAGCACATAAGATGTGATGGAATAAAAATATAGTTTCGGGGGAGGAACTCTGATAATGTTGTCGATGAAGAAGGGGATGCCTTGGGCATCCCCAAGCTTAGACGCTTGAGTCTTCTTAAAATATGCAGGGGTGAACCACCGGGGCATCCCCAAGCTTAGAGCTTTCACTCTCCTTCATCATATTGTATCATCTCCTCTCTTGATCCTTGAAAACTTCCTCCACACCAAACTCAAAAAAACTCATTAGAGGGTTAGTGCACAATTAAAATTTACATGTTCAGAGGTGACATAATCATTCTTAACACTTCTGGACATTGCACAAAGCTACTGAAAGTCAATGGAATAGAAAAATCCATCAAGCATAGCAAAACAGGCAATGCGAAATAAAAGGCAGAATCTGTCAAAACATAACAGTTCGTAAAGACAAATTTTATTGAGGCACCAGACTTGCTCAGATGAAAATGCTCAAATTGAATTAAAGTTGCGTAAATATCTGAGGATCACTCACGTAAATTGGCATAATTTTCTGAGTTACCTACAGAGAATTAGGCCCTGATTCGTGACAGCAAAGAAATCTGTTTCTGCGCAGTAATCCAAATCTAGTATGAACCTTACTATCAAAGACTTTACTTGGCACAACAATGCACAAAACTAAGATAAGGAGAGGTTGATACAGTAGTGACAACTTCCAAGACTCAAATATAAAATAAAAGTACTGTAGTAAAAACATGGGTTGTCTCCCATAAGCGCTTTTCTTTAACGCCTTTCAGCTAGGCGCAAAAAGTGTATATCAAGTGTTATCAAGAGACGAAGTATCAACATAATAATTTATTCTAATAATGTAAATAAAAGGTAACTTCATTCTCTTTCTAGGGAAGTGTTCCATACCTTTCTTGAGAGGAAATTGATATTTAATATTACCTTCCTTCATATCAATGATAGCTCCAACAGTTCGAAGAAAAGGTCTTCCCAATATAATGGGACAAGATGCATTGCATTCAATATCCAAGACAACAAAATCAACGGGGACAAGGTTATTGTTAACGGTAATGCGAACATTATCAACTCTCCCCAAAGGTTTCTTTGTAGAATGATCAGCAAGATTAGCATCCAAATAACAATTTTTCAATGGTGGCAAGTCAAGCATATTATAGATTTTCTTAGGCATAACGGAAATACTTGCACCAAGATCACATAAAGCATTACAATCAAAGTCATTTACCTTCATCTTAATGATGGGCTCCCAACCATCCTCTAGCTTCCTAGGAATAGAAGCTTCACGTTCTAGTTTCTCTTCTCTAGCTTTTATGAGAGCATTTGTAATATGTTTTGTGAAAGCCAAGTTTATAGCACTAGCATTAGGACTCTTAGCAAGTTTTTGTAAGAACTTTATAACTTCAGAGATGTGGCAATCATCAAAATCCAAACCATTATAATCTAAAGCAATGGGATCATCATCCCCAATGTTGGAAAAAATTTCAGCGAGTTTTATCACGAGCGGTTTCAGCAGTTTTAGCGAGTTTCCAGCGATTTTGCAGGCTTTGCATTAGAAGTGGAAACATTGCCAACACCAATTCTTTTACCATTATTAGTAGGAGGTGCAGCAACATGTGGAGCATTAGCATTGCTAGTGGTGGTAATAGTCCAAACTTTTTAGCTATATTATCTTCTTTAGCATTTTCTTCTTTCTCCCACCTAGCACGCAATTCGGCCATCAATCTTATATTCTCATTAATTCTAACTTGGATGGCATTTGCTGTAGTAAATTTTTTATTATCAATATCCTCAGGTTTAGCAGCCATTTTATTAATTAAAGAAGATTGTGACGCAGACATGTATGAGATTCGGTTTTCAGCATTTGCAAGTTTAGTTTGCAACCCAGAAATTTCCATATTCAGATTTTCAAGTTGATTTCCTATATTCTTCAACAAGGTAGATTGTTCATTCATAGTTTTAGTAAACAATTTGTTTTGCTCATATTGTGATTGCATAAAGCTCTTGGTGGATCTTTCAATTTCTAACATCTTTTCCTCATTAGGTGAAACATATCTACCATAAGAGTTACCATTAGCGAGGATATGGCCTAGAATTATTGTAATTGTTATTTTTAATGAAATTCACATCAACATGTTCTTTTTGAGCAACCAATGAAGCTAACGGAACATTATTAGGATCAACATTAGTCCTATCATTCACAAGCATAGACATAATAGCATCAATCTTATCACTCAAGGAGGAGGTTTCTTCAACATAATTTACCTTCTTACCTTGTGGAGCGCTTTCCGTGTGCCATTCAGAGTAATTAATCATCATATTATCAAGAATCTTTGTTGCTTCACCAAGAGTGATGGACATAAAGGTACCTCCAGCAGCTGAATCCAATAGATTCCGCGAAGAAAAGTTCAGTCCTGCATAAAAGGTTTGGATGATCATCCAAGTAGTCAGTCCATGGGTTGGGCAATTTTTAACCAAAGATTTCATTATTTCCCATGCTTGAGAAACATGTTCATTATCTAATTGCTTAAAATTCATTATGCTACTTCTCAAAGATATAATTTTAGCGGGAGGATAATATCTACCAATAAAAGCATCCTTACATTTAGTCCATGAATCAATACTATTTCTAGGCGAGAGATAGCAACCAATCTTTAGCTCTTCCTCTTAATGAGAAAGGAGACAATTTTAATTTTATAATGTCACCATCTACATCTTTATACTTTTGCATTTCACACAATTCAACAAAATTATTGAGATGGGCAGCAACATCATCAGAACTAACACCAGAAAATTGCTCTCTCATAACAAGATTCAGTAAAGCAGGTTTAATTTCAAAGAATTCTGCTGTAGTAGCAGGTGGAGCAATAGGTGTGCATAAGAAATCATTATTATTTGTGGTTGTGAAATCACACAACTTAGTATTCTCAATAGTACCCATATTAGCAGTAGTAAATAAAGCAAACTAAATAAAGTAAATGCAAGTAACTAATTTTTTTGTGTTTTTAATATGGAGATCAAGACAGTAAATAAAGTAAAACTAGCAACTAATTTTTTTGCGTTTTGATATAATGCAGCAAACAAGAAAGTAAATAAAATAAAGCAAGACAAAAACAAAGTAAAGAGATTGGATTGTGGAGACTCCCCTTGCAGCGTGTCTTGATCTCCCCGACAACGGCGCCAGAAAACAGTTGCTGGCGCAAAGTTGACGTGGGAGTTAGAGATCTCTGTGGTGTAGCTTTTCTTCAGGTCCCCGACAACGGCGCCAGAAAACAGTCTTGATGCGTTTAGTTGACACGTCCGTTGGGAACCCCAAGAGTAAGGTGTGATGCGCACAACAGCAAGTTTTCCCTCAGTAAGAAACCAAGGTTTAATCGAACCAGTAGGAGTCAAGAAGCACGTCGAAGGTTGATGGCGGCGGGATGTAGTGCGGCGCAACACCAGGGATTCCGGCGCCAACGTGGAACCTGCACAACACAACCAAAGTACTTTGCCCCAACGTAACAACGAGGTTGTCAATCTCACCGGCTTGCTGTAAACAAAGGATTAGATGTATAGTGTGGATGATGATTGTTTGCAGAAAACAGTAGAACAAGTATTGTAGTAGATTGTATTCGATGTAAAAGAATGGACCGGGGTCCACAGTTCACTAGAGGTGTCTCTCCCATAAGATAAATAGCACGTTGGGTGAACAAATTACGGTTGGGCAATTGACAAATAGAGAGGGCATGACCATGCACATACATGATATGATGAGTATAGTGAGATTTAATTGGGCATTACGACAAAGTACATAGACCGCTATCCGAGCATGCATCTATGCCTAAAAAGTCCACCTTCGGGTTATCATCCGAACCCCTTCCGAGTATTAAGTTGCAAACAACGGACAATTGCATTAAGTATGGTGCGTAATGTAATCAATAACTACATCCTCGGACATAGCATCAATATTTTATCCCTAGTGGCAACAAGCACATCCACAACCTTAGAACTTTCACGTCACTCGTCCCAGATTTAATGGAGGCATGAACCCACTATCGAGCATAAATACTCCCTCTTGGAGTTAAGAGTAAAAACTTGGCCAGAGCCTCTACTAATAACGAAGAGCATGCAAGATCATAAACAACACATAGGTAATAGATTGATAATCAACATAACATAATATTCTCTATCCATCGGATCCCAACAAACACAACATATAGCATTACAGATAGATGATCTTGATCATGTTAGGCAGCTCACAAGATCCGACAATGAAGCATATAAGGAGAAGACGACCATCTAGCTACTGCTATGGACCCATAGTCCAGGGGTGAACTACTCACTCATCACTCCGAAGGCGACCATGGCGGTGAAGAGTCCTCCGGGAGATGATTCCCCTCTCCGGCGGGGTGCCGGAGGCGATCTCCTCGAATCCCCGAGATGGGATTGGCGGCGGCGGCGTCTCCGGAAGGTTTTCCGTATCGTGGCTCTCGGTACTGGGGGTTTCGCGACGAAGACTATATGTAGGCGGAAGGGCAGGTCGGAGGCGTCACGGGGGCCCCACACGCTAGGGCCGCGCGGGCCCCACGGGCCGCGCCGCCCTAGTGTGGCGGCGCCCCGTGGCCCCACTTCGTCTTCTCTTCGGTCTTCCGGAAGCTTCGTGGCAAAATAGGCCCCCGGGCGTTGATTTCGTCCAATTCCGAGAATATTTCCTTACTAGGATTTCTGAAACAAAAAACAGCAGAAAACAACGAAGCGGCTCTTCGGCATCTCGTTAATAGGTTAGTGCCGGAAAATGCATAAATATGACATAAAGTATGCATAAAACATGTAGATATCATCAATAATGTGGCATGGAACATAAGAAATTATCGATACGTCGGAGACGTATCAGACATCTATATATCTTTGTTGAAAACCTTTTTGAAAACAAGTTTCTTTTGAAGACTAATAGGTAAGGATGACCCAATTTTCCTTTCCGGCCATCAGAATGACCAAAACAACTTTACCAATTTTTCCACCGTACCTCCCAGGTACATTTCCTCCAGTCCCACTGGTATTTTTCCGTACCTCCCAGGTACATTTCCAAAACCTTTTTGGAAAACACTTTTGTAAAACAAAACTCTTCAGCGTAGATATCATGCCTTCCCAACCGTCCTTAACCGTGGACACGGCTATTCGAATACTTATCGTGTGGGCATCATCCCTACATAACAACATATGCCACGACAAGCACCCGATCGTTGTTTTTCGCCTGCTCGCCTTAGCCTAAGACATGCCGCCTAGAGTTGTACCTCCCAACACCAGAGTCCGAGGGGTCGTTTACCTAGGAGTAGCAAATTCCCCGACCAGCTCGATCCTCCGGAATGCCGCGACCAACTGCGGGGCATTATTCAATGGGAGCTCATAGGTTGTACCCCTGCCATCGATACGCAATGGAAAGGCGTCCTCGTTTCATCGGGGAGGCCACGATCGATAGGTGTCCATGATTGGACTACCCCTTACACTTGCAGGACCCAAACTAAGGCGAGACAAACTACTACGCTACACCCCGTGCCCACTTTGGGGTAATGTGGTTGCACTGTCTAATTGGTCAGGTTAAGTACCCAAGGCACCGAAGTTTTCGAAATTTTTTTTATCTCCACTTTCTTCCAGCAAAATTCACTTTTGCAAAACACTTTTCATTTTGAATCTCCCACTTGGGCAGGGTTACCCCATTCCAAAGGTTTTCGAAAAACTTCTTTATCCGAAACATTTTTCCAAATACTTTTCCGAAAGGGCTCCCAACCTATAGTCCACCTTCTTCGAAAAATGGCGACAAGAATGACAAGGTGATAAGCACCATATCACTAATAGAAATGTGGTCAGTAGGTACCAACGAGGGCTGCACCCTAAGGGTGGAATAATAAAACTTCGAGTGGCGGAACCACTCACATACATAAAATAAAAGCCATGCACTTTATAAAACCTGTAATAATGCAAGAGCAAGATATATAGGATCAGAGATGCATCAAGAGGTGGCTTGCCTTGATCAGCAAAGTGTCCCTAGCCTTCTTGCTCAAATCCTCCAAATTCACCTCCTTCTCTGATTCCGGCGGCGTTCGAATCTAGCGTCGCAAAATAAAAAGAAACAAGCAACACACCAAATCAACAAACCATTCCAGAATAGTTCACACCAAAAATTTGGTAAAATCACAGTATGTAAAGGTTCACAATCACAAGCTACCGAAAGTGGTTTCACTAATTTAGGGTTTTTAAAATAAAAGTTATAATTTTTACAAATCCAGAAATGACTTAAGAACCATTTAAATGGTCTAAATCTTTCTGTGAGTCACAAAAATGCATGCAGCATACCTACTGAAAGCTAATAACATGAGGAACACACGTGCACAAGAATCATATGAAAAACAATTTTTAAATAACCTAGACGATTTAAACAAAACAGAAACCAGAGCACACAAATAGCTAGGCGCACCAGTATCAGAGCATCACCAACCAATTCCAATCATACCCCTGGATAGCTAATGCTAAATGTGAGCTAACCCCACTGGTTTGGTATTTTTCTGATTTGTAAATGATTTTACAAAAATTAAATACTGAAAAGGTATACTGTTTTAGTAATAAAATCCTTAGAATTAAACTACAACTCTGAAAAATATTTCCTTTGGCACATAATTACCCTATAGCTATGTCTACCAGTATCAGTTTGGTTTGTGTCAAAAACATTTTTAGTTTTCAAACTACAAATCAGTGAAGAGCTCTCTGGTCCAATTTTAATTTGCTAACCAAACAAAATCCAGGAAGATTCTGCATGTTAAACTAGTTCCAAAAGGTGTGCATTTACATCTAAAACATAGCAAAATTGACCCCATGCAGAAATGATTAATACCACTATCATACCAAATAAAATACCCATACCAGTAACATTACAGAACAAGATTTTTGTACCCAGATCTACAACCAAACAGTACATGCATGCATTTATTTGTGATTGAGATTTCGTTTGCGAGCACACAGAAATTTGAATCACTCAATTTGGGCACTCGAGTATTTTATAGTATTACAAAACCTCTAGCAGTATATACTGGCAGATTAAAACAAGAAATAAGAGGAAAATCGTGACGGGCCGAATGCCTGGACTGGCCAGTTCCGGCCCAGATCCGCGGCAGACGCGCGGGAGACCTCGGCTTTCAAATGGCCAGGCGGGGCCCGCTGCCAGGTCGGCATGCAAGGGCGGGCCGCATGCGGCTGTTGGATCCTGATCCAACTGCCCAGATCCAGCCCTACCGGCTAGCGACGGAGGAACGTCAAGGACGTCCAAAACCGGCGGCGCTGTGAGCGGACGGAGACGAAAGGAGGTCGGAGGCTCACCGGGGTTCGCTCGGAGGCGAGGACGGAGACATGTGGGAGGCGGAGGAGCTCGACGCGGCAGGCCTAGGTCGCGCGAGCGGAGCTCCAGGCGACGGTGACGTCGCGCGCGAGCTCGTTGCCGGGCTCGGGACGCTCAGACGAACTCGACGGGCTCTCGCCGCGGTGGTGGCCGGGGAGGACGTGGGAGACGTGCGGAAGATGCCGGGGTCGGGGCGGATCCTCGTCGGCGACTCAGGCGTGCTTGGGTGTCCCTGGTCGATGGCGCGGAAGGAAACGAGTGCGGCGTCCGCACGGTCGGATCATCGGCGACGGCGGCGGTTAGAGTGACCTCCTGGCAAGCCAAAAAAAAAAAGGGTGGGTAAGGTCGAGGAGGGTCTGCAGCATTAAGCGGAACCAAGAGAAGGGCAGAGAGGTGGCGGTGGCATCTGCTATGACGAGGACGGGCCGACGAGCTCGGGCTCGATTCTCTCCGTGACTCCGTCGGTGATGAAAGAGGAGGAGTGGACGGGGCGGAGGCTTCTCAGTTGTCCCAGGAGACTGAAGGGAGTGAGGATAGCAGGTTGCGTGACAATACGAGAGAGAGAGAGGGAGGGAGCTCCGTCTCAGGTTTATATCGAAGGACGCCGGTGCACGGTGGGCTGAGCGCTGGGTGAGCAGGGTACTGGCCCACAGCCTCGTCATTGGATCCAGGAGACGGTGGAGGGGCGTCTGAACGCGTGGTTCAGGGTTTTGGAGCGGAGCTGATGTACTGGCTCGTCGTGGGAGACCGAAGTCCGCGAGCCGTCATGTTGGCCTGCCAGGTGTTCGACGAAACGTCAGCGGGAAACGGGGTCGAGGGCGTCCAGGCTAGGGCGAAGCACGGATAGTGACCATGTCCGGGATGGTTCTAGTGCATGGCTCGCTCGCAGAGAGTGGTCAAATCGCACGGAACGGGGCGCGAGGTGCGGGGCTTGGACGTGCACTAGGCGACGTGGTCACCACGGGGATGCCGAGCACGGGCGAGTGTCTGTGGGGCAAGGGCTCCCTCGGGAGCAAGCGAGGTGCAGAGAGGATGGACAAGGCGACCTCATGGCGCAGCGTAGGGAGATGGTATGGTCAATTCGCTGCTGGCCCCCTTATGGTGTCCATCGTGAGATTAAGAGAGAAGGAGAAGCTAGGGTGGGCTAGGGTTGCGTCCAGGAGGAGAATAGGGCGTGTAGGGTCCTGGAATCGTGCCGGTTACAAAGAGAGGGGCTGCTTCTGTGCTGCATGATCCTTCCAAGATATTTTTTTTTGAAACGGAGGCAAAAGCTTTGCCTCATTCATTCATTAAGAAGAAGGTGCTCGATTTTTAGGAGAAAACCGGGCAAAAACCAACAACACCAGTGCCAAAGCACACCCAAGACCACACACCCCACTACAAGGGCACACCCAGCCATCCTGGCTACCCACAAAAGCTAATAAGCTCAAGACGGCCTATGCAAAACAGATGACTCCTCGAAGAGAGACCGGTAGCTTCGCTTCTGGCAATGAGCCTCAGAGAGGAGATGCGCAGGACAAGCGTCGAATAGGACCTTCACCGGACCGCCCCTCGAAGGTCATCGTACACCACCCGAGGGTGGCTTCGACTTCACATCAAGAAGAGACCACCGCGAAGACATTCGAACACGCCGGAACGGAGCCGACTAACATGACCTTGCCGCAACCAGACCTTGGTCACCACCATCGTCGTTGCCTCTCAAGTCTCCACCCGGAAGACCCGCATCTCCGGTTGACCTCCTGCCAACCCAGATGCCCTGTGTGTCGAGGCGCAGGAGGGCGCGAAGGGGATCATCAACTTCAAGACGACGCCCTCAAGAGAGGGCACGACGAAGGATCGACGTCGTCGTTCGATCCCGCGGGATCTAGGCTTTCGCCCGAAGATGTGAACCCGAGGCAGCGAAGGTCGTAAAGCTCCACGACCGCCCTCCAAGAAGGACGGCGACATCCGCAGACGCCGCGCGGTCAGGCTTTCGCCCGGAGCAAACGAGCCACCACGGCCTCACGCGGCCGGACAGCGAGACGAAGACCGAAACCGCTGCCAGCCCGCACTCCGCAGACACACCTCATGCGCAGAAGCGGCGCCACCGCCGCACACAAGACACCACCACCACCACAACCAGACCAAGGAGACCGCAAGCTCCGCTGCCACCACCCGCGCCACGCGGGGCTGAAGAGCCGAGCCGCACCATCGCTGCCTACCAAGCTCGCCGAGAAGAGTTCCGCGGGCGCCGCCAACCGCCACATAGAGGGAGCTTCGACGGACGCCAACACAGGGGTCCAAGGCCGAGCCGTCGGCCGCAGCAGCGCGAGCACCCCGGTCCAGCCGCCATGCCGCCCTCGCGGCCACAGCGGCCGCCAAACCAGCCGGAGCACACACCGGGCCGCCACTCCGCAGACCACCTCCGCAGCAACGTCCCGCGCCGCTGCCCATAGGGCTGCGCACCGCGCACCCCGGCCACCCCCGCGCTGCACGCCGGCGCCCCAGCCAAGCCCGCACCGCACGCCGGCCGGGGGGCCGCGCTCGTCGCCGTTCTGCCGCCCACACGGCCCGAACGCCGCCGAATCCGCCGGGCCGCCGCCACAGCCCGCCTCACCACCAGATCGGGGCGTGCTTGCCCCGGCTCCGCCACCCCACGGTCCCGGAGCCGCCGCTCCGGCGTCCTAACGCCGGCGAGCCACCATTCCCGCCCCAGCCAGATCCGGCGGCCGCTCGCGACGCGACGAAGAAGGAGCCACCCCCGACACCATTTGGCAGCGGGGGGCCGCCGCCACTGCGACGCGGACGCCGGCAGCAGCGGTGGCGGAGGGTCGCCGGGGAGGAGGACGGGGGCGGCGCGGATTTTCGTTCCCGGTGTCGCATGGGGTGCGACACGGGGGGGTATCCTTCCAAGATTTTGACGTAAAAGCACATGCCTCTCCTCTTTGTCTTCTCTCCAAACATAAGCATCCAAGGAGGGCACTGTAGCTAGTTGCTCCGATGGTTCAGAATCAGAGAGAGAGAGGTGGTAGTGCTGGAGTGGTGTATGCTCGTGGCTGTTCCATTGAATGGTCAAAACAAGTGAGAGAATGGGAAAGAGAGAGAGAGAAGGAGTAGGGCCACATGCAATATGCCAAAACATGCATGGCCGGCCTCTCCATTTTGCTTCATGCATGATGATCTTAGCACATTGCCCAAATGGAGAGTATAGGCTAACTAGGTGATGATGTTGATGATGGTTTGCTCCATAGGTGGATTAAATGGAGTTTAGATGAGTGTTAGAGAGACAGAGGTGTTGGTGAAGACTAATATCAAAGATATTCAAGATGGCATTGGCTCACTTTTGTTTACGGAAGTTGATGGTGTTAGATGGTGGATTAGAGGGGTTCCTTAAAGGTAGAGAAGTTGACATTTAAATTTAGAAATTTAAAAGTATTAGCTAAGGTCACTTTACAGGGGTTAGTCGAAATTTGGATGGATTTTTGTAGAACTAGAATTTGAAAATTTTGAAAAGGATAAAGTGATATTTTGAGGTAAAATAGATTTACTTGCATAACTATGCTTGGTAGATTTTTCCCAAGTTTAAACATGCATGAAAAAGCAAGGAATGACATATGCACCAATTACATGCACTTTGATAAAAACAAAGTAGAGTGAAGAAAATATATTTCTAGAAAAAAAATTATTTTGACAAGGAAGTGAGGAGATACAAAGATATCATTCTCATTCCTAGTTTTATTTTCGAAAATATTTAGAAATGGCTTCATAAAACTAGAAAATAGTTTTGTTAGAAAGATAAGGAACAAAATGGGGTTTTACTGTTGTTGGGAAATTTGAAGGGAAACTCCCAATTTGAAATTTGGATCATTGCTATGGGACAAGATATTGATTTTCATAGATGATTTTTTTTAAGTTCTCTAAGATTATGGTTCGAAGGGTGGGATCAAGATAAGATGGTATAGAGAAGGTGATTAAGACATAAGATGGTTAGGCCCAGAAAGATTCTTGAGTAGAATTGGATGATCTTGGAGGGGTAGGGATGCAAGTGGAGATTAATCATTTTTTTGGAAAAATGACCATCTACCAATATCATGGCTAGATGGAGTGGTGATGTTTAAAAGATGGATCGAGGAGATGTATTAATGGCAAAGATAATGCCATGATATTTAATCACAGATCAAATATTCTTACAGTTTAGTTTTGGGTGTCTATGGCCTTTACTTGATTTAAACTAAATAAGAAATTTCATTTGAAATTTGTGAAAATGGGAGAGAGTTTTAGAAAGAGTGGAATGACCCATGGTTTTAGAAAAAAGGAAATATGGATCATTCCATTTTATTTTAGGCAACCAAACTGCATATATAAAAGCTTTTATAATTTTTTGAATGTACACAAGGTAAGGGTAGGACATTTGGCCAATACTTTATGTGAGAACAAAACAACTTTAGGAACTCTTTTTGTGATACTATGATCTGAGGTGACCATAGCCATTTTAAAAGAAAAGGTGTTTGGCAAGATCTTTTTAATTTCAAATTTTAGTCATAAGACAAAACAAAAGAGGTTTTGTTACATGACATAAGGTTCAAATATTTTCGAAGAGAGGAGATTAAGGTGATACAAGAGTGGCCATAGCATGAGTGTTTTCTCGAGATAAGAAGACGTGGGTTGAGGTACTTCACTTAACATTATTCAACAAACATCACTCATCAAACAAAGTTAGACACATTTCAACCAAACACATGACAGCACAAGAAAAACTAAAAAAGTTTTTGTTCCCCCTGATTTTTGCACTCTGGACACTTAGACAAGGTTGCAAAAGTTGGAGCGTTACACTATGCCTCCTACATTTGATGAGAATAATAATGATAGCTACTTTGTTGAATTTTCTCCCACTACAATTAATAAGAATGACTATGCTTATGTTGGGAGTAGTAATAATTTTATGCATGAGACTCATGATAAGAATGCTTTATGTGATAGTTATATTGTTGAGTTTGTTCATGATGCTACTGAAAGTTATTATGAGAGAGGAAAATATGGTTGTAGAAGTTTTCATGTTACTAAAACACCTCTCTATATGCTGAAATTTTTGAAGTTACACTTGTTTTATCTTTTTATGCTTGTTGCATCATGCTTCATGAATTTGTTTATTTACAAGATTCCTTTCCATAGGAAGTGGGTTAGGCTTAAATGTGTTTTGAATTTTCTTCTTGATGCTCTCTTTTGCTTCAATTCCTATTTCTTACGAGTGCATCATTAAAACTGCTGAGCCCATCTTAATGGCTATAAAGAAAGCACTTCTTGGGAGATAACCCATGTTTTTATTTTACTACATCAATTTTGTTTTATATTTGAGTCTTGGAAGTTGTTACTACTGTAGCAACCTCTCCTTATCTTACTTTATTGCATTGTTGTGCCAAGTGAAGTCTTTGATAGTAGGGTTGATACTAGATTTGGATTACTGCGCAGAAACAGATTTCTTGCTGTCACGAATTTGGGTATGATTCTCTGTAGGTAACTCAGAAAAATCTGCCAATTTACGTGCGTGATCCTCAGATATGTGCGCAACTTTCATTCAATTTGAGCATTTTCATCTGAGCAAGTCTGGTGCCTCTTTAAAATTCGTCTTTACGGACTGTTCTGTTTTGACAGATTCTGCCTTTTATTTCGCATTGCCTCTTTTGCTATGTTGGATGGATTTATTTGTTCCATTAACTTCCAGTAGGTTTGGGCAATGTCCAGAAGTGTTAAAAATGATTGTGTCACCTCTGAATATGTGAATTTTTGATTATGCACTAACCCTCTAATGAGTTTGTTTCGAGTTTGGTGTGGAGGAAGTTTTCAAGGGTCAAGAGAGGAGGATGATACAATATGATCAAGAAGAGTGAAAAGTCAAAGCTTGGGGATGCCCCCATGGTTCATCCCTGCATATTTTAAGAAGACTCAAGCATCTAAGCTTGGGGATGCCCAAGGCATCCCCTTCTTCATCGACAAATTATCAGGTTTCTTCTCTTGAAACTATATTTTTATTCGGTCACATCTTATGTACTTTACTTGGAGCGTCTGTTTGTTTTTGTTTTTGTTTTTGTTTGAATAAAATATGATCCATCATGCTTGTGTGGGAGAGAGACACGCTCCGCTGTTGTATATGAACACATGTGTTCTTAGCTTTATCTTTAATGTTCATTGCGAAAGTTGGACTATTTCATTCATTGTTATATGGTTGGAAACGGAAAATGCCGCATGTGGTAAATGGTTTAATGTCTTGAATAATGTGATAGTTGGCAATTGTTGTGCTCATATAGATCATGTTTAAGCTCTTGCATCATGTACTTTGTACCCATTAATGAAGAACTACATAGAGCTTGTTAAAATTTGGTTTGCATGATTAGTTTCTCTAGAGTCTAGATATTTTCTGGTTGAGGTGTTTGAACAACAAGGAGACAATATAAAGTCTTATAATAGTTACAATATGTTCATATGTGAGCTTTGCTGCACCTTTTATACTTGAGTTTGCTTCAAACAACCTTGCTAGCCTTGCCTTGTATTGAGAGGATTTTTTCTCGTGCATCCAAATCCTTGAGCCAATAACCATGCCATTTGTGTCCACCATACCTACCTACTACATGGTATTTATCCGCCATTCCAAAGTAAATTACTTGAGTGCTACCTTTAAAATTTCTATTCTTTGTCTTTGCAATATATAGCTCATGGGACAAATAGCCTTAAAAACTATTGTGGTGAAGAATATGTACTTATGTGTCTTATTTCTTAATAAGTTGATTGTTGAGCGGTAACCATGTTTCTGGGGACGCCATCAACTCTTTTACCTTTGTTGAATATCATGTGAGTTGCTATGCATGTTCGTCTTGTCTGAAGTAAGGGCGGTTCTCACGATCAAATGGTTTGAGTATGCATACTGTTAGAGAAGAACATTGGGCCGCTAACTAAAGCCATGATTCATGGTGGAAGTTTCAGTGTGGACAACTAATCTTCAATCTCTTATGAGAATATTAACTGTTGTTGAATGCTTATGCATTAAAGAGGAGTCCATTATCTGTTGTCTATGTTGTCCCGGTATGGATGTCTAAGTTGAGAATAATCAAAAGCGAGAAATCCAATGCGAGCTTTCTCCTTAGACCTTTGTACAGGCGGCATAGAGGTACCCCTTTGTGACACTTGGTTGAAATCAGTGCTAATCCAAGCTAATTAGGACAAGGTGCGGACACTATTGGTATACTATGCATGAGGCTTGCAACTTATGGGATATCTTATACATAACACATATGCTTTATTATTACCGTTGACAAAATTGTTTCTTGTTTTCAAAATGAAAAGCTCTAGCACAAATATAGTAATCAATGCTTCCCTCTGCGAAGGGCCTATCTTCTACTTTATTGTTGAGTCAGTTTGCCTATTCTTTCTATCCCAGAAGCAAACACTTGTGTCAACTGTGTGCATTGATTCTTACATGTTTACTTATTGCACTTGTTATATTGCTTTGTGTTGACAATTATCCATGAGATATACATGTTGAAGTTGAAAGCAACCGCTGAAACTTATATCTTCCTTTGTGTTGCTTCATTACTTTTACTAAGAATCTATTGCTTTATGAGTAACTCTTATGCAAGTCTTATTGATGCTTCTCTTGAAAGTATTATTCATGAAAAGTCTTTGCTATATGATTCATTTGTTTACTCATTATCTTCATCATTGCTTCGAATCGCTGCATTCATCTCATATGCTTTACAATAGTATTGATCAAGATTATGATAGCATGTCACTTCAGAAATTATCCTTGTTATCGTTTACCTACTCGAGGGCGAGTAGGAACTAAGCTTGGGGATGCTTGATACGTCTCAAACGTATCGATAATTTCTTATGTTCCATGCTTGTTTTATGATGATACTCACATGTTTTATACACATTATATGTCATTATTATGCGTTTTCCGGAACTAACATATTGACAAGATGCCGAAGGGCCAGTTGCTGTTTTCTGCTGTTTTTGGTTTCAGAAATCCTAGTAAGGAAATATTCTCGGAATCGGACGAAATAAATGCCCAGCATCCTATTTTTCCACGAAGCTTCCAGAACACCCGAGAGCCACCAGAGGGGAGCCCTGGTGGCCCCAGATGATAGGCTGGCGCGACCAGGGGGTGGGCCGCGCCCCCTACTGTGTCGCCGCCTCGTCAGCCCTCCGACTCCGCCTCTTCGCGTATTTAAAGGTCCCTGACCTAAAACCTCGATACGGAAAAGCCACGGTACGAGAAACCTTCCAGAGCCGCCGCCATCGGGAAGCCAAGATCTGGGGGACAAGTGTCTCTGTTCCGGCACACCGCCGGGACGGGGAAGTGCCACCGGAAGGCATCTCCATCGACACCACCGCCATCTTCATCAATGCTGCTGTCTCCCATGAGGAGGGAGTAGTTCTCCATCGAGGCTAAGGGTTGTACCGGTAGCTATGTGGTTAATCTCTCTCCTATGTACTTCAATACAATGATCTCATGAGCTGCCTTACATGATTGAGATTCATATGAGTTTTATATCACTATTCATCTATGTGTTACTCTAGTGATGTTATTAAAGTACCCTATTCCTCCTCCACGGTGTAATGGTGACAGTGTGTGCATCGTGTAGTACTTGGCGTAGGTTATGATTGTAATCTCTTGTAGATTATGAAGTTAATTATTGCTATGATAGTATTGATGTGATCTATTCCTCCTTCATAGTGTGATGGTGACAGTGTGCATTCTATGTTAGTACTTGGTGTAATTGCAATGATCTATCATGCACTCTAAGGTTATTTAAATATGAACATCGAATGTTGTGGAGCTTGTTAACTCCGGCATTGAGGTGCTCTTCTAGCCCTACGCAATTAGTGGTGTTCATTATCCAACAAAAGAGTGTAGAGTGGTTTTATTATGTGATCAATGTTGAGAGTATCCACTAGTGAAAGTATGATCCCTAGGCCTTGTTTCCAAACATCGAAATTCCGTTTATTTACTGTTCTGTTGCATGTTTACTCGCTGCCATATTTTATTCAGATTGCTATTACCACTCATATACATCCATACTACTTGTATTTCACTATCTCTTCGCCGAACTAGTGCACCTATACATCTGACAAGTGTATTAGGTGTGTTGTGGACACAAGAGACTTCTTTCATTGTGATCGCAGGGTTGCTTGAGAGGGATATCTTTGACCTCTTCCTCCCTGAGTTCGATAAACCTTGGGTGATCCACTTAAGGGAAACCTGCTGCTGTTCTACAAACCTCTGCTCTTGGAGGCCCAACACTGTCTACAAGAATAGAAGCACCCGTAGACATCAGACTAGCACCGTATGCACAGAGATCCAATCCTTACCGGGTTGAATCGCTTCAGATGGTATCAGAGCATTGTGTTGACTGTAGGTTTGTGACCTTAGAAAATGGAGTAGATTAGGATGACCATAGGAACTGGAAACCTATTTAAGTTTGTCTTATATCTTGTCGCTCTTCATTTCTCATAATTCTATATCTATCATTTTTCTCACTCTTCTCTATTCAAAATAGTAGATGTTCATTACCCACTTTAGTTAACAAGTCAAACCTCTATTGGATTACTTGTTCGAGAATATGAACATGATGATGAGGATGGTGATGATCAAAGGTGGTGCAAACGCTCAAGATGAAGAGGGGAACCCTGGGGAGGTGGTATACATTATTTCCAATGATGAGGGAGATCCTAAAGGAGGTTGTGCGACTTGCAATGAACACTCGCTCGAAGAAGCGCAAGTGTATGAGAGCCTCGAACTCCTCAATCTCGTCAAAGTTTAATTAGAATTTGCCCGCCAGTAGTTCTTCGTTAGGAAATCGATATTCGTGATGGTTAGGGTATTGACCATATCGCCTTGTGATATGGCCAAGATTTTTCTTTGGATCTGTTATTCTTTGATCTTCAAATTGTTAGGAATTTTTGTGAGAATTTATAATATTAAAGGCGTTTTTCATAAAGTATTGAATTGAAGGGGTGTAGTTTTCTGGATGTTGCTGTTTACCACTCAAATTTTCATGCCTTACTGGTAACTCCAAAAATCACGAAAAATTCAGGTTAGGTGTGGAATTCGTTCCTGTACATGCACAAAAATTGGCTAATTTTTCTGACGTATTTGAATGCCTCTGTAAAATACGTTTTCACAGTAGTAAAATTCTGGACAGATTCTGTCTTTGTTATAGGGATGTCTTGTTTGATTGTTGTGTGATATGTTTGGTGTGAATGCTTGCTGCCATGATTGTGATTAGTATGGGTAGTATTTTTCCTGTAGTTCTATCTATCTAAAACTCATCTATGCTGACCCAAACAGATGCCGCCTCGACGTGCACGCACCGGCAACAACAACAACAACAACAACGACACTGGCAACAACAATAATGATATGCAACAGATGTTGGCAGCACAGACACAGTTGATGCAAGTGATGACTCAGTTCATGGCGAACAACAATCAGAACCAGAACAATAACAATAACAACAATCCGCCTCCACATGTGGACATGCTCACAAGGTTTCTGAGGTTGAGGCCTGCCAAGTTCTCTAGTGCACCCGAGCCAATGATAGCTCTCGATTGGCTGCGTTCTGTGAGTAAGGATCTGGTAACTGTGGGATGTACGGATGAGGAGAAGGTGAGATTTGCTGCTCACTTGCTTGAAGGACCCGCAGCCTCTTGGTGGGACAATTTCCAGATAACCCATCCTATTGATGGCATCACCTGGGAGATGTTCCAAGAGGGTTTTCGCACAGCTCATGTTTCATCTGGAGTTATGAGCTTGAAGAGAAGGGAGTTCCGCAACCTGCGACAGAACTACCGCACAATGTCTGACTACATAGAGGATTTCAGCAATTTGGCACGCTATGCGCCAGAAGATGTGGATACTGATGCAAAGAGGAAAGAGAGATTCCTGGATAGCTTGAATGATGAGCTTGCTGTTCAACTATCAGTGGTTCATGTTCCTGATTTCCAGACACTGATGGACAAGGCTAGAATCCTTGAGGGAAAGAAGAAGCAAGCTGAAAACCGCAAGAGGAAGCACAACAACTACAACTCAGGGCCGCAACAGAAGACACATACATTCAATGATGGGAATGGAAATTCTGGACACCACAAACATGGAAGCAACGGACACAACAACCATGGAGGAAATGGCCACCACCATAATGGCCACAAGAGTCACAACCATCACAACTCTGGAAGAGGTAATGGCCAGAACCGCAACGGTGATTTCACTCAGAGGGATATTAGCAAGGTGGAGTGCTTCAGTTGCAAGAAGACGGGGAATTATTCAAGAGACTGCCCTGAGAAGAACAAGAATGACGGGAACAAGCCGAACCCATTCCAGAAGGGGCATGTTAATCATGTCAATGTGGAGGAAGTTTATGATGAACCTGATGCAGTGATCGGTACGTTCTTGCTCAACAATTTTTCAGCACTCGTACTATTTGATACTGGTGCATCACATTCATTCATATCAAGGGTTTTTGTGGATAGAAATAAAATACCTACTGAAACCATCAACACACCCATCAGAATTAGTTCTCCCGGTGGAGAATTGGTAGCAACCTTTGGGTGTCGCCGTTTAATCTTAGAAATTGGAGCACATAGTTTTCCCACTAGCCTAATTGTTTTGGAGTCACAAGGCTTAGATGTTATCCTAGGAATGGATTGGATGACTGAATATGAAGCTGTTATAGAATGTGCTAAGAGATCAATAATGCTTACAACCCCGTAGAAGAAACGCATCCGTTTCAAGTAAACCTTTGAACTTAGAGGTACCAAGATTAATTCTCTTAAGGGGGTTAGCATAGAGGATGTTCATATAGTGAGAGAGTATCCGGATGTGTTTGCAGAGGAGTTGCCAGGAATGCCACCAGATCGAGATGTTGAGTTTCTAATTGATTTGATGCCCGGAACTGGACCCATAGCTAAGAGGCCGTATAAGATGGATGTAGAGGAACTAAAAGAGCTGAAGAAACAACTTAGAGAGCAGTTGGATAAAGGTTTTATTCAGCCTAGTTCATCATCATGGGGAGCTCCTGTTTTATTTGCGGAGAAAAAGGATTCTAGTAAGAGATTGGTAGTGGATTACCGTAATCTTAATGAAGTAACAATTAAGAACAAGTACCCACTGCCCAATATCAATGACTTGTTTGACCAATTGAAAGGGGCAAAGGTCTTTTCCAAGATTGATCTTCGATCGGGCTATTTCCAATTGAAGATTCGAGAGCAAGACATACCTAAGACTGCTTTCACCACTAGGTATGGTTTATATGAGTATACTGTTATGTCATTTGGGTTAACAAATGCCCCGGAATACTTTATGACCATGATGAACAAGGTATTCATGGAGTACTTGGATAAATTCGTAGTGGTGTTCATTGATGATATATTGATATATTCTAAGGATGATGTTGAGCATGAGAAGCATTTGCGTTTGATCATGGAGAAGCTTAGGGAACACAAGTTGTATGCCAAATTCAGTAAATGTGAGTTCTGGTTAAACAAAGTGGGATTTCTTGGACATATAATTTCAGCAGAAGGTGTCGCAGTGGATCCAAGTAAGGTAGCATCTGTGACTGAATGGGAGACACCTAAAAATGTAGGAGATATTATCGTAGATTGATGACGCGTAAAGCACACGCCCGTTGGGAACCCCAAGTGGAAGGTGTGATGCGTACAGCAGCAAGTTTCCCTCAGTAAGAAACCAAGGTTTATCGAACCAGTAGGAGTCAAGAAGCACTTTGAAGGTTGATGGCGGAGGAGTGTAGTGCGGCGCAACACCAGGGATTCCGGCGCCAACGTGGAACCTGCACAACACAATCACGGAACTTTGCCCCAACGTAACATCGAGGTTGTCAATCTCACCAGCTTGCTCGTAAACAAAGGATTAGATGTATAGTGTGGATGATGATGGTTGTTTGCGAAGAACAGGTAAAGAACAATTGCAGCGAGTTTGTATTTCAGATGTAAAGAATAGGACCGGGGTCCACAGTTCACTAGCGGTGTCTCTCCCATAAGATAGCAGATGTTGGGTGAACAAATTACAGTTGGGCAATTGGCAAATAAAGAAGGCATAACAATGCACATACATATATCATGATGAGTACTATGAGATTTAATCAGGGCATTACGACAAAGTACATAGACCGCTATCCAGCACGCATCTATGCCTAAAAAGTCCACTTTCAGGTTATCATCCGAAACCCCCCAGTATTAAGTTGTAAACAACAGACAATTGCATTAAGTATGATGCGTAATGTAATCAACACAAATATCCTTAGACAAAGAATCGATGTTTTATCCCTAGTGGCAACAGCACATCCACAACCTTAGAACTTTCCGTCCATCGTCCCAGATTTAATGGAGGCATGAACCCACTATCGAGCATAAATACCCCCTCTTGGAGTCACAAGTATCAACTTGGCCGAGCCTCTACTAGCAACGGAGAGCATGCAAGAACATAAATAACATATATGATAGATTGATAATCAACTTGACATAGTATTCAATATTCATCGAATCCCAACAAACACAACATGAAGTATTACAAATAGATGATCTTGATCATGATAGGCAGATCATAAGATCTAACATGATAGCACAATGAGGAGAATACAACCATCTAGCTACTGCTATGAACCCATAGTCCAGGGGTGGACTACTCACACATCGATCCGGAGGCGATCATGGCGATGAAGAGACCTCCGGGAGATGATTCCCCTCTCCGGCAGGGTGCCGGAGGCGATCTCCTGAATCCCCCGAGATGGGATTGGCGGCGGCGGCGTCTCTGGAAGGTTTTCCGTATCGTGGCTCTCGGTACTGGGGGTTTCGCGATGAAGACCTTAAGTAGGCGGAAGGGCATAGTCGGGAGGGTCACGAGGGGCCCACACAACAGGCCGGCGCGGCCAGGGCTTGGGCCGCGCCGCCCTGGTGTCTGGCCACCTCGTGGCCCCACTTCGTCTCTCCCTCGGACTTCTGGAAGCTTCGTGCAAAAATAGGACCCTGGGCGTTGATTTCGTCCAATTCCGAGAATATTTCCGTACTAGGATTTCTGAAACCAAAAACAGCAGAAAACAACAACTGGCTCTTCGGCATCTCGTCAATAGGTTAGTGCCGGAAAATGCATAATTATGACATATAATGTGTATAAAACATGTGAGTATCATCATAAAAGTAGCATGGAACATAAGAAATTATAGATACGTTTGGGACGTATCAAGCATCCCCAAGTTTAGTTCCTACTCGCCCTCGAGTAGGTAAACGATAACAAAGATAATTTCTGAAGTGACATGCTATCATAATCTTGATCATACTATTGTAAAGCATATGAGATGAATCCAGCGATTCGAAGCAATGATGAAGATAATGAGTAAACTAATGAATCATATAGCAAAGACTTTTCATGAATAATACTTTCAAGACAAGCATCAATAAGACTTGCATAAGAGTTACTCATAAAGCAATAAATTCAAAGTAAAGGCATTGTAGCAACACAAAGGAAGATGTAAGTTTCAGCGGTTGCTTTCAACTTCAACATATATATCTCATGGATAATTGTCAAAACAAAGTAATATAACAAGTGCAATAAGTAAACATGTAAGAATCAATGCACACAGTTGATACAAGTGTTTGCTTCTGGGATAGAAAGAATAGGCAAACTGACTCAACAATAAAGTAGAAGATAGGCCCTTCGCAGAGGGAAGCATTGATTACTATATTTGTGCTAGAGCTTTTCATTTTGAAATCAAGAAACAATTTTGTCAACGGTAGTAATAAAGCATATCAGTTATGTATAAGACATCTTATAAGTTGCAAGCCTCATGCATAGTGTACTAATAGTGCTCGCACCTTGTCCTAATTAGCTTGGATTAACACTGATTATCATTGCATAGCATATGTTTCAACCAAGTGTCACAAAGGGTACCTCTATGCCGCTTCGTACAAAGGTCTAAGGAGAAATCTCGCATTGGATTTCTCGCTTTTGATTATTCTCAACTTAGACATCCATACCGGGACAACATAGACAACAGATAATGGACTCCTCTTTAATGCATAAGCATTCAACAACAGATTAATATTCTCATAAGAGATTGAGGATTAGCTGTCCACACTGAAACTTCCACCATGAATCATGGCTTTAGTTAGCGGCCCAATGTTCTTCTCTAACAGTATGCATACTCAAACCATTTGATTGTGAAAACCGCCCTTACTTCAGACAAGAAGAACATGCATAGCAACTCACATGATATTCAACAAAGGTAAAAGAGTTGATGGCGTCCCCAGAAAACATGGTTACCGCTCAACAAGCAACTTATTAAGAAATAAGACACATAAGTACATATTCTTCACCACGATAGTTTTTAAGCTATTTTATCCCATGAGCTATATATTGCAAAGGTAAAGAATAGAAATTTTAAAGGTAGCAATCAAGTAATGTACTTTGGAATGGCGGAGAAATACCATGTGGTAGGTAGGTATGGTGGACACAAATGGCATGGTTATTGGCTCAAGGATTTGGATGCACGAGAAGAATTCCTCTCAATACAAGGCTAGGCTAGCAAGGTTGTTTGAAGCAAACTCAAGTATAAAAGGTGCAGCAAAGCTCACATATGAACATATTGTAGCTATTATAAGACTTGACATTGTCTCCTTGTTGTTCAAACACCTCAACCGGAAAATATCTAGACTCTAGAGATCAATCATGCAAACCAAATTTTAACAAGCTCTATGTAGTTATTCATTAATGAGTACAAGGTACATGATGCAAGAGCTTAAACAAGATCTATATGAGCACAAGAATTGCCAAGTATCACATTATTCAAGACATTAAACCATTTACCACATGCGGCATTTTTCGTTTCCAACCATATAACAATGAATGAAGTAGTTCAAATTTTGCAATGAACATTAAAGATAAAGCTAAGAACACATGTGTTCATACGAAACAGCGGAGCGTGTCTCTCTCCCAAACAAAAAATGCTAGGATCCGATTTATTCAAACAAAAACAAAAATAAAAACAAACAGACGCTCCAAGTAAAGCACATAAGATGTGACGGAATAAAAATATAGTTTCACTAGAGGAACCTGATAAGTTGTCGATGAAGAAGGGATGCCTTGGGCATCCCCAAGCTTAGACGCTTGAGTCTTCTTAAAATATGCAGGGATGAACCACGGGGGCATCCCCAAGCTTTGACTTTTCACTCTTCTTGATCATATTGTATCATCCTCCTCTCTTGACCCTTGAAAACTTCCTCCACACCAAACTCGAAACAAACTCATTAGAGGGTCAGTGCATAATTCATATATTCAGAGGTGACATAATCATTCTTAACACTTCTGGACATTGCACAAAGCTACTTAGCAAAACAGGCAATGCGAAATAAATGGCAGAATCTGTCAAAACAGAACAGTTCGTAAAGACGAATTTTAAAGTGGCACCAGACTTGCTCAGATGAAAATGCCCAAATTGAATGAAAGTTGCGTACATATCCGAGGATCACGCACGTAAATTTGCAGATTTTTTTGATTTTTTTACAGAGACTACTGCCCAAATTCGTGACAGCAAGAAATCTGTTCCTGCGCAGTAATCCAAATCTAGTATTGGCTTTACTATCAAAGACTTTACTTGGCACAACAATGCAATAAAATAAATATAAGGAGAGGTTGCTACAGTCGTAAACAACTTCCAAGACTCAAATATAAAATAAAGTGCAGAAGTAAAATAATGGGTTGTCTCCCATAAGCGCTTTTCTTTAACGCCTTTCAGCTAGGCGCAGAAAGTGTGTACCAAGTGTTATCAAGAGATGAAGCATCGACATTACCTTGGGCTTTATGCATACCCTTCTTATTCTTTTTCTTACTCTTTGGTTTAGGGAACACATGTCTACCTCCCGGTGTAGAGGTGAATTTTAGGGTGCCTTCTCCCACCTCGATGACTGCTCCCAATAGTTTCAGCAGGGATCTTCCGAGTGTGATTTGTCCTGTTCCTACACATTCAATAACAAGATAATCAGTGGATATTGTTCTTCCAAGAATGGTTGTATGCACACCCTCGGCTATTCCCTTAGGAATTATAACAGAGTTATCAATAAGAGTTATTCCTTCTCCCCCTTCAACGAGTCCCCAAAGTGTCAAAGATTCATAAATACTCTTAGGCATGAGGCAAAATTCAGACATAATATCACAGTTGGCATGAAAAGTTTTACCACCAATAAAAAATTTAATAGTAGGGTCCCATATTGAAGGTCCAGAGTTCACCAAAACTTGATCAAGACGGTTACGAACATAACTATAATTTTTTTCCAAGAAAGATGCACTTGTCTCAAGAGTGTTTAATCTATTATAAATGCTAATAAGAGCTGAATCAAAGTTATTAGCTGAACTATGTGATGCAACCAATTTTTTTATGGCATTAAAAGCTTGATCACCGTCGCAATGAAGGAAATCTCCTCCCACTACGAGCATCCAAGGCATATCTATAGCGAATCATAAGCCCAAAATAAAAGTTACTAAGGAGCAAACTTAGAGTCATTTGAGGTTCGGTTTTACGATAAGAATCAAAAATTCTGGACCAAGCATCTTTAAAACTCTCCTCATCCCCTTGTTTAAAAGTGAAGACTAATTCCTCAGGTGAAGAAGTAACAGGTGCAGAACTAGACATGATAACAAAAGTAAAATGCAAGTAACTAATTTTTTTGTGTTTTTGATATAGAGAACAAGACAGTAAATAAAGTAAAACTAGCAACTAATTTTTTTGTGTTTTGATATAATGCAACAAACAAAGTAGTAAATAAAGTAAAGCAAGACAAAAACAAAGTAAAGAGATTGGAAGTGGAGACTCCCCTTGCAGCGTGTCTTGATCTCCCCGGCAACGGCGCCAGAAATTTAGCTTGATGACGCGTAAAGCACACGCCCGTTGGGAACCCCAAGTGGAAGGTGTGATGCGTACAGCAGCAAGTTTCCCTCAGTAAGAAACCAAGGTTTATCGAACCAGTAGGAGTCGAGAAGCACGTTGAAGGTTGATGGCGGAGGAGTGTAGTTCGGCGCAACACCAGGGATTCCGGCGCCAACGTGGAACCTGCACAACACAATCACAGAACTTTGCCCCAACGTAACAGCGAGGTTGTCAATCTCACCGGCTTGCTGTAAACAAAGGATTAGATGTAACAAGAAGATGATCCTGCTGTGAAGCTCAAGTCCAATGAAGTTAGGATTGGACCAATGACATGAGCTCGTGCGAAGCTACTGAAACAACAGGTGAACTTGTTCCTAAACGATACCTTGGTTGATGAGAACTTTATACTGCCTAAGTCATGTTACTTATGTATCATCAGGTATGAAGAGGAGACAAGCATCACACGAGGAGGAGAGGAGCAACTGGACATGAAGAAGGACGTGAAGCTAGACATGGAGCTGGACATGAAGATATCTCATGGACGCGCGAGGGAGAAGCGGGAGGCATGCACGAGAGGAGGAGAAGTTCCAGCCGACGCCAGGACCGGTCAACCGGCCGTACCGCCGGGCCACCCGGTCCCAGCGTTGGTCCGACCAGCCCCCACGCCGACGCAGCCCGGTCCAAACCGGGTTTTCAACCTGTGCCAACCGGGGCGGGTCCAGTAAGCCAGGACGCCCCGCCCGGTTGCCATCCGGCGCCAGGCCTGGTCAACCGGATTCCAGACCGGCCGTGTCCGAGTTTGTCTCGACCAGATCTATTCTGGGTCGGTTATTCTTGTATCTTTTCGACCAGAAGTCGTCCCGGACGCCTATATAAGTGCCCAGGACGCCCCCTAGCTGTTTTAGATCATGTTTAAGATAAACCCTAGTTCTTAGTTGTTTGCTCTGCAAAACTATTGAATTCCCTACACCATATTGCTTGATATTGTGTAGATCTGAAAGTCTTGTGTAATCTGCTGTTCCATTGGGAATTAGAAGGTTGCAACTTACCGCTTCGTGGTCGGCGGCTACGTGCGCAAGTGTGTGGAGTTGCGAATATCTTGCAGGGTTGAGAGCTGTTGCATTGGCGACAGGGACCAATCGAGAGATCTCGTTGCGTCATACAAGTTATCATCCACTTCATCAAGTTACCTCCGCTGCAATCACCCCGTGATCATCAACACCACCGTTGCGTACTGAGAAGATCGAGCCTCCCCTTATCAAAAGGAGAGTAATATTAAACCATAGAAGGGCTAGACGCTTAGATTCAAGGAAAAATACTCGGCCTGGCCTGACCAGCCCACAACAGGTTGTCATCACTCTGGGTCGTCGTTGAAGCCCACCCCAAGACAATGTTCTGGTGAAATATCTTTGCTTTATCAATCACAGTTATTTTTATAGCTGAAGAAATCAATCGACTACATTTCTTTATTTTTGAGAAATCACCTTGAAATACCTTGGACTTCCTACTTTCAACTGATGGGGTTCGTTGCATAGAAAACAAAAAATTTCCTACCGCAAAACGAATAAAACCAAGATCTAATCTATGGAACACCCAAGATCTAATCTACAAGATCGAAGCAACGAGATTGAGAAGATACTAACCCTTGAAGATTTCCAAAGCCTACGAGATCAGATCTCGTTGTTGGTGTAGACGATCATCCCCAGTGCTGCAATCCGGCAGCACTTCCGTACTCGGTCGCGCGTACGGTGTCGATGAAGCCCTTCCTCTCCCCATTCCAGCGGGCAGCGGAGGTGTGGTAGATCTCCACGGAATCCCAGCAGCACGACGGCGTGGTGGTGGTGGTGGAGAAGAATTGCTGCAGGGCTTCGCCTAAGCCTGCGCAGCATATGGAGGAGAAAGAGAGGGGGCGGCCGGGGTTTCGGATGGGGTGCCTTGGCCGGCCACCCCTCCCCTCTTTATATAGGTGGGGGTCGGCCTAGGGTTTCCCCTAGGGCCCACCTACCCCCTTTGGCCGGCCACATGGGGGGGCAAACTCCTCCCCCAAGTTTTCCCCCTTATCTCCTAATTTAAACCATTTATTTTAGGAGATAGATCTTATCTCTAGATTTAAACCATTTAAACTAGAGATAGATCTTATCTCTAAGGGGGGGCCGGCCTAGGCCCACATGTCATGGTGGGTAGGACCCACGATGCCATGTGGCACCTATGTGGCCTCTCCCGGGGTGGTGGGCCCACTGGTGGCCCTCTAGAACCTTCTAGAAGCTCCGGTCAAAACACCGGACTTTTTCCCGAACCCCGGAAATTGACTTCCCATATATGAATCTTATTCTCCGGACAATTCCGGACCTCCTCGTGATGTCCTGGATCCCATCCGAGACTCCCAACAAAAACTTCGGACTCCAACTCATATTCCGAATCTACTTATGCGACATCGAACCTTAAGCGCGTCACCCTACGGTTCGCGAACTATGCAGACATGGTCGAGACTCCTCTCCGAGCAATAACCAATAGCGGGATCTGGAGATCCATAATGGCTCCTACATATTCAACGATGACTTAGTGATCGATTGAACCATTTACATACGATGCCAGTTCCCTTTGTCTTGCGATATTTTACTTGTCCGAGGTTTGATCATCGGTATCTCCATACCTTGTTCAACCTCGTTACCAACAAGTACTCTTTACTCGTACCGTGGTATGTGATCTCTTATGAACCATTCATATGCTTGCAAGCTAATCAGATGACATTCCACCGAGAGGGCCCAGAGTATATCTATCCGTCATCAGGATGGACAAATCCCACTATTGATCCATATGCCTCAACTCACACTTTCCAAATACTTAATCCCATCTTTATAACCACCCATTTAAGCAATGGCGTTTGATGTAATCAAAGTACCCTTCCGGTGTAAGTGATTTACACGATCTCATGGTCAAAGGACTTAGGCAACTATGTATCGAAAGCTTATAGCAAATTGAACTTAATGACTTGATCTTATGCTACGCTCATTTGGGTGTGTGTCCATTATATCATTCACCTAATGACATAACCTTGTTACTAATAACATCCAATGTTCATGATCACGAAACAATGATCATCCATTAATCAACAAGCTAGTTATACAAGAGGCTTACTAGGGACTCCTTGTTGTTTACATAACACACATGTATCAATGTTTCGGTTAATACAATTATAGCATGGGATGTAAACATTTATCATGAACACTAAGATATAAAAATAACTAATTTATTATTGCCTCTTGGGCATATCTCCAACATCAACACCTTAAGGACAAATGCCCTGGGAAGTTCCCATTTTGGACTGGTAAATAAATCACCACGGCCATCCGCATAGATCTTGTCAAGTAGGTGATCACCTCTCAAGCCACCTACTATATCATGCTCCTTGTCGTTCCGCCGGATACTATTAAGTTCATCAACAAACTCAAGATGGGTTTTCTTGGATTCTTGGAAGCCCCCAACCCTAAAACGCCCCCGCGCGGCGGCGCCACGCCGCCGCCGGGGCGCCCGCCACCCTCCGCTCCTCCAGCACCTCATGCGCTCTCCTTTCCGCCGCCGCCGCCGGGAGCATCGCCGGGCAAAGCCTGGGCGGTGTGGTGGTGGCGGAGGACGTCCCTCCTGGCGCTGAGTTGACAGCGATGACGATGCTCGTCCTCTATTCTCATGGCGTCGGTGCAGCGAAGGGACGGCAACCACAGCGGATCCGGTGGCCGCAAGATGCAGCGGCATCATCATTCAATCTGATCAGGTCCCCATGGGGCTCGGAAGGAGGGGATGAGCGGGCTCCTGCGGGCAGCGGCATGCGGCATGCGTTCCTCATTTGTGTCCCTTCCGATTCACGAGGGCGCCTGGAGTATCTACTCTAGGCATGGCGGTGGTGGTCTTCTCTTTCGCTGGAGGAGATCGGCTAGTTGTGTGGCTAGCTTTGGCCGATCTCGCGATCCGTCGTCTAGCTCCCGATGGCGAGGCGTAGCTGCCGGTGAAAGCTGGCCCTGACTTTGGTCATGGCGGATGATGGCGGCGCATGTTAGTCGTTACCTTGTTGAAGGCATTGTCTCTGCAGTCTGCGTTCTTCGCCTGGGCTGCTCTAGCGAAACCCTAGACCCGGGTCTCCTGGATCGAACGATGGCGGCGCGCAGCACCGTTCTACCTATTGGGGGCATCATTTTTGCAGCAGACAACGGATGGTGGTGGTGCTGAGGTGGAGCGGTGTTCTTTGCTGTGTCGGCATCGTCGAGTTTCCGCGACATGGTGCAGTGGTGTCTCGGAGACGGACTTAGTGTGATGGACGCGCGCAAGATGGTGGTGTCGTCTGGCGCCGTGGCGGCATTGATGGCAGACCTGACAAGGTCAATGCGATGATCCCTCTTGAAGATGGAGTCGAGGAAGACGGCGGTAGCAACTTCAGTGGCGTGTGCGTTGGTGACTTGGTGTGCGTTGCGAGTCTGCTTGACTGAATGTGCTTCTCATCTTCTATTGGGCGGCCTGTGAAGGCATTTGGTTTTTTGGAGGATGTGAGTTGGTGTATTGTCACCCCCTTCATCCCTCTGTAGGTTTAGTGATGTGGTTTCGAGTTTGATCTTTTGTATTGCTCTTGTAAGGTGTTCTGAATAATCTAATAAAAAAGTCGTGTGCATTCCTTGGATGCAGAAGCTGGGGTGATGTTCCCCCCATTTCGAAAAAGATGATTTTTCTTTGGTCGTCTAAGGACACTACAACCAGGGAGAAATGCAAAGTTAATTGAAAGATGGTGTGCCACCCTAACAAGCTAGGGCAGCTTGGGGTCATGTGCTTGGACAAATTTGCAACTGCTCTTCGCATTCGTTGGCCTTGGCTTGAATGGAAGGATAGCACCAAGATTTGGACCGGATCCAGCAATCCACGCTTGAGAAGGACATAGATATTTTCTACGCCGCCACCAAGATCAATATCGAAACGGTCGCAAGACTCCTTTTTGGGATGCTCCTTGGCTTGACGGAAGGGAACCGAAAGAGTTTGCGCCTCTTATCTTCGTTATTTCAAAAAACTAAATCTTGGAAGGCGAACAAAGCTTTGGAGGGCAATGCTTGGGTTGGGAAAATCATTTTGGATGCCACCTTCACCTTAGACCACCTCTCCCAATTCATTGATCTTCGGGCCAAGGTGCAAGAGGTGCACCTAAATGAGGAGATTGATGAAGACATCTCGTGGGCGCTCACGACTAATGGGAAATACTCGGCCAAGTCGGCTTACGGGTTGCATTTCCTTGTCTCAACTACCTCCAATTTATACAAGACCCAATTTATACAAGACGGTGTGGAAGGTTTGGGCCCCTCCGAAGGCAAAGTTCTTTGCTTGGCTACTAACACAAAATAGAATTTCGACCTCTTTGCAAGTAAGAGACGGAATCTGTTTGCCACCTATTCGTGCATTGTCGCTTTGTGGTGCGCCTTTGGAACCTTATTCGTGATTGGTTGGGCATCCCCAAAATCCTTCCATGCCAATGGGCGGGTCTTTCTATCAACAATTGGTGGAACTCCATGACAAGTGACGCTACACCAAACCGTAAAGCCATCGCCTCCCTATCCTTGCTTGTCACATAGGAAGTTTGGGGCGAACGGAACGCGAGGGTCTTTCTGTTATCACCAGATTTTGGCAAAATCAGGAGATGGGCCGTGATCAAGATGGGCTTGGAAGATTACACGTGGAAGATCTCTGAAGCGGCCTTGCACGAAGAATTTGGGCTAGATTGCCCGTGTATCTTTAATTATAGTAGATTGCATCATAGATTAAAAGTTAGAGTTTGTCTCGTGCACGGTGGGGATTATTCCAACGTTAGAAAGTCCGCTGGACTATAAATATGTATCTAGGGTTTATGGAATAAACAACAACCAACGTTCAACACAAACAAATCTCGGCGCATCGCCAACTCCTTCGTCTCGAGGGTTTCTCCGGTAAGCACCATGCTGCCTAGATCGCATCTTGCGATCTAGGCAAGACAAGCCTACCCACGTTGTTCATGCGTTGCTCGTGCTGAAGCCTTTTTGATGGCGAGCAACGTAGTTATCTTAGATGTGTTAGGGTTTGCATTGTTCTTCGTATCATATGCTGTTGTAGTGCAACCCTTATACATCTAGCCGCCCTTACACCTATTTTAGGTGTAGGGGCGGCACCCCGCTTGATCATAGTTTAGTAGATCCGATCCGTTACGGTTGCTCCTTGTTCTGCAAGGATTAGTTTAACATCCGCAATAGTTAGGCCTTACAAAGGGTTGGAGGATCCAGCGGCGTGTAGGGTGAAGTTTGCTAGCCCTAGACAGGATGTTCCGGGGATCAACCTCGTGTTGGTTTTTAGGCCCTGTCTAGGATCGGCTTACGGTCACCGTACGCGAGCGCGAGGCCCAATCGTGAGTAGGATGATCCGATTATGCGGTGAAAACCCTAAATCGTCGTAGATCTCATTAGCTTTATCTTGATCAAGAAGGACCACCATATATTCGGACACCTTGTACGAATCATGGGTGGATCGGCTCTCTGAGCCGATTCACAGGATAACCTGAGAGCCGATCGAGGCTCGTATTTAATGTTTACGTGTATGCCATGCAGGAAACTAAGCGAGGCATCATCCAACACCTTCCTGACCAGGTATAGGTCAGGTGGCACGCCCTTGCGATAGCATCGGACGTGTGACCAGGAGGCTTTGCGGGCCGTCGCTCTGAGGGACTGGGGCCAGCCGCAGCCCTAGTTGTTCCCGGCTCTACTGTGTTGCCAGTCGCTGCCCGCCGGTGGGTTTCTGACCGCAACACATTCTGGCACGCTCGGTGGGACGACCTTCGACATCCACCACAGCGCCATCTACATCCGAGATGGCGGAAAGCACTCCGGTCAAGTACGAGGATCTGCCTGATGAGCTCAAGAAGAAACATGACGAGATCAAGGCAACCCTCGAAGCCGAACTCATCGGCTCTTTCCACAGAACCCGCTCCCATGGCGTCAGGTGGAAGGGGTTCACACCCGAAGGCGCACTCGATGGAGTGGACCTGTCCACCCCGTCCGAAGAACGCACCGAGTCGCCGCGTCGGAGATCAGCTTCATGGTGGCTCATTCGCTGCACCGCTACTCGAGAGCCCGGTGAACACTTTGGAGCGTGTCGCTCTGCGCGTGATCCAGGAAATCATGAGCCATCAGTACCCTCTGTCAAGACCAGCTCGCGGGACCTGTCAAGGAGAGGTGCCACTCCAGCCCCGTCCACCGTTGCTATGCGCATCAGCAGCACCGGAAGTGCCGAGTTCACCGGCATACGCTGTTAACATGGTGGAGTACACTTACCATGGAGGGTGCCAGCCGGATTTCTCGTGCAATATCAACATGGTAGGACCTGGACACCACTCTGGTAAGGACGGAGCTGAGGGCAGCTGCTCTCATAGCAAAGACACAGATGAAGCCGCTCCACGCGATCGGCTCCGCCAAGACGGCAAGCGCTACGTCACAGAGGGAGAACTGAAGAACATAAGATATCAGCGACCTCTCTCTGATCACCTCCTCAACAAGTATGTGAGTCAGTATGACCAACGCCGACGATCCACCGATGATGATGAAAGAGATCGTCTGGCTAGAGAAGCCAGAAGACATCGTCGGCACGATCACGACGAGGAGCGATACGAGCGCCACGCCAAGGAAAAGTCGAGGGAGCAAGGTGACGTGGATAGGCACTGGGACTGCCCCTTCTTCAGACACTGCTGGGACTCAGGAATGAGCCGATTGCCAACAATCGGCAATCGCCCGTAATGCAAACGAAGAAGAAGGATGCGGCTAACGTGTCCGTGTTCAAACGTCTAGGGCCTCTCCCGCCTCGGAACAAGCATGCCGAGTCCGCTCGGGTGGAAGATCTCGAGGAACTAGAGGACGATGATGAAGAAGACAAGTATCATCGGCCCAGGTGGTGCCCTGATGGGCTCAGCCGTTCCCAAAAGCGACGGGTTCAGCGTCCGCATGGGTTGGGAGAAGCCGAAAGATTATACCCGCACACGTTGAGGAAGGCACGGCCTGATCTGGCCGCCAAAATTCAGCGAACCCCGGACGAAGAAGGTCGGCCACAAAGAAAAGAGTGGCGCCCCAAGCAAAGGAAAGCCGATGATGATACATCGGCCGGCACAAACATGGTCTTCATCCTTCCAACGGAGTTTAGCGCTCCAAGATTATATGAAGCACCCGTGGCACAATTGGACTGCGGCCCACGGCCGGTCATCTTTGAGAAGCCACGAGAAAGAAGTTACGTGCATCCGAAGGCCCCGTACTTGCGAGGTTACATCAATGGGCAGCCTCGTCAACAAGATGTTGGTGGACACCGGAGCGGCAGCTAACATTATGCCATACTCCATGCTACGTCGGTTGGGACGCTCTAGCTCAGATCTGATCAAGACCAATGTGACACTGAGCGATTTCAACGGCCAAGCATCTGACGCACAAGGTGTTCTGAATGTGGATCTGACCATAGGAAGGAAAACTGTCCCTACGACGTTCTTTATTGTCGACATCAAGAGTACCTATGCTGTCCTACTGGGGAGAGATTGGATCCACGCCAACTGTTGCATTCCATCCACGATGCACCAATGCCTAATACAGTGGGATGGAGATGAAGTGGAAGTCGTCCACGCGGATGATTCAGCCGAGATTTCAACAGCTGGCATGGACGTTTGGGAGACATCGGGCCAAGAGCCACTCTCAGGCATCAATTTGGACGACTGCGAGCGCATCGATGTGACAAAGAACGGGGTTAGGCTGGTTTTATCCACAGGCCTGACCGTGTAATTAAAGCAAACATCGATGGACGAACGTGGCGATGCCGATCCAGGGGATCGGCCCCAAAAGTTTATGGAGGAACATTACAAAACCTTCATCGAACAAGCAAATGTGGAGGCCGATTCCAGCAATCGGCCAAAATTATCCTCACCATCCATTCTGCCTGGGTTCAGCAATTAATCCAACAGGGGATACCTAAAGAGCCGACACCATCAAGTCCCTTGAAAGAATCGGCTCGGGGGGGGGCACCTAGGTGGATAAAACACGAGGATATGAAGTAGGAGTATCTTGCAAACGACCAGCAGCCCGAGATATTCTTTGATGATGGGCATTGAAGTATGGGGGCCGATACATAAATCTCGGCCGTAAAAATTCAAAATTTTTTAAGCACAGCCGATGCAGCAGACATCGACTTAAGGATATAAAGCCGATGCATGGCCATCGACTCAAGGGATACAACTGTTATAAGCAGGGGTTCAATGGAGCAGGAAGTGAGCCACGAAGAGAGACTCTAATGGAGAAACTCCTCAATGGAGTGGTTTAATGGCTCAGATCCTCTCTTCAAGAACAATGCCAAGAGCAGCATGAATGTGCAGATCAAGTTAAGGGTGGGTTGCATCAGATCCACCGAAAGGAGCACTGACCGCAAGGCGCGAGAAGTGGACTCGAAGAAGCTCGGGGGGCAGCTCACCCTGAAGGTTCTCTGCTCTGGAGAGCCGATTTTGTTGAAATCGGCTGGCTCTGCATCATGACTTGGGAACCGATGGCGACACGTTTGGTTAGCCCACTGCTATGCTCGCCTTGATAGAGGCTCGGGGGGCAACTGATTGCGTAGAATTTTCTGTTCTTAAGAAGCCGATTGGGATTTCATCGGGTGGCCCTCCATCATAACCTTTTTAAAGGGGATTGGGCAGGTTCGAAGAGTATCACCGAATATCTGAAAACCCAGAGGTATCGACTTCAGCATCAAGTCGTTTCAGCAGTGGTTCTGGGGCTCTCGTAAGAGCGTTGATCTGCCTAGTTGTCCGCCAGAGCTCAAAGTCATCGGTTGGAAAAGGCAGAAGATAGATCGTGAAGGATTGATATGTTAACATCAGCTTTCGGGCATTGATCAAATTCACGATCGCTCCAACGTCAAAGGGATGAAGAATGGGTCATGAGAGACAGATGCGTTGTCATCGGCTCATTAAGCATTGGCTAAGTGACGGTTGGCGGGATCAGCGTAAAGGGAAATCGGCTAAATTGGCATAAGGAAATCGGCAAAATCAAATTGGGGAATTTCTTCATTGATAAACCAGATTTCTTACATAGAAGAGCTGATTGCTCTCAAAAGGGAGTACTAAGGGGATACATTGCCCCGTCTACTACCGCCGATCCTATGCTAAGGGTCCTATCTACGGGCCGTCGCTGCCCTCGTCGTCACCCTCGTCGCCGCTGTCGGCGCTGCTCCCGGCGGGCTCGTCGTCGCTGCTGTAGCGGCCGCCGGCGGGACCTTCGTTGTCCTCGTCCTCCTCGACGTCGTCGTCGTCGTCGCTGTCGTAGTCACTGAGATTCCCTGGCCAGGGGCAGTGGCGCTTGGCCGGCGGCTCGTCGGAGGGGCTGTCGTCGTCGTCCTCCTCCTCCTCTTCCTCCTCCTTCACCTCCTCGGAGGAGGTGAAGTCATCCCAGGAGAAGCGATCATCATCGCTCTCCTCCTCCGATTCCCCGTCGGCGAGGAAGCGGAGGTCGCTCTCCCCGTCCGTCGAGGACTTGTCGTCCTCGGACCAGATGGAGAAGTCATGGTTTGGCTCCTCCCCGGCCTCTATGGCGCGGCGGGTGTTGGCCGCATGGACCTCTTGTGGGTTCCGTTCTGGCGTCGGCTCGTGGGAGGAAGAGGACTCGAGGGAAAGTCCCGATGAGGCGGAGGAAGAAGAAGACATGGTGCGCAGAAGGGCTTTTGGGAGTGCTAATGCGGAAAGGATGAGGAGAAGAACTGTTCGGTGACGGTTGAATAAAAGAAGTGGGGATTTAATGTTCGAACGGTTTTCGAGGAAGTGGTGCCAAAAACTCGTCAAATCGTGCAGAGAAGTTGGGAAGGCAAGTTGTCATGATGGAAAATACTGCGACGGTTCTGCTCTGCCACGACATGACCCTTCGGAGGAAAAACAGAGTGGTTTTGAAATTATCATTACCAAAACCAGGGGGGCATGTGTTATCACCAGATTTTGGCAAAATCAGGAGATGGGCCGTGATCAAGATGGGCTTGGAAGATTACACGTGGAAGATCTCTGAAGCGGCCTTGCACGAAGAATTTGGGCTAGATTGCCCGTGTATCTTTAATTATAGTAGATTGCATCATAGATTAAAAGTTAGAGTTTGTCTCGTGCACGGTGGGGATTATTCCCGACGTTAGAAAGTCCGCCGGACTATAAATATGTATCTAGGGTTTATGGAATAAACAACAACCAACGTTCAACACAAACAAATCTCGGCGCATCGCCAACTCCTTCGTCTCGAGGGTTTCTCCGGTAAGCACCATGCTGCCTAGATCGCATCTTGCGATCTAGGAAACACAAGCCTACCCACGTTGTTCATGCGTTGCTCGTGCTGAAGCCTTTTTGATGGCGAGCAACGTAGTTATCTTAGATGTGTTAGGGTTTGCATTGTTCTTCGTATCATATGCTGTCGTAGTGCAACCCTTATACATCTAGCCGCCCTTACACCTATCTTAGGTGTAGGGGCGGCACCCCGCTTGATCATAGTTTAGTAGATCCGATCCGTTACGGTTGCTCCTTGTTCTGCAAGGATTAGTTTAACATCCGCAATAGTTAGGCCTTACAAAAGGTTGGAGGATCCAGCGGCGTGTAGGGTGAAGTTTGCTAGCCCTAGACAGGATGTTCCGGGGATCAACATCGTGTTGGTTTTTAGGCCCTGTCTAGGATCGGCTTACGGTCACCGTACGCGAGCGCGAGGCCCAATCGTGAGTAGGATGATCCGATTATGCGGTGAAAACCCTAAATCGTCGTAGATCTCATTAGCTTTATCTTGATCAAGCAGGACCACCATATATTCGGACACCTTGTACGAATCATGGGTGGATCGGCTCTCTGAGCCGATTCACAGGATAACCTGAGAGCCGATCGAGGCTCTTATTTAATGTTTACGTGTATGCCATGCAGGAAACTAAGCGAGGCATCATCCAACACCTTCCTGACCAGGTATAGGTCAGGTGGCACGCCCTTGCGATAGCATCGGACGTGTGACCGAGGAGGCTTTGCGGGCCGTCGCTCCGAGGGACCGGGGCCAGCCGCAGCCCTAGTTGTTCCCGGCTCTACCGTGTTGCCGGCCGCTGCCCGCCGGTGGGTTTTCGACCGCAACACTTTCG
>NC_061510.1:233366516-233443510 GCF_022539505.1 Lolium rigidum | reverse complement strand
ACAAAGACGCTCCACCTTGTGTTATCCTTGACAAAATAAAGAGAGAGACCTGTTTGTGGATTACCACAGGAGCTAAATGCTCACGGAAGATAATACCGAGAGAGTACTCTTTTGTTTTGTGTGTGTTTGTCAGGACTATCTTATGCAAAAACTTCTAATAAGGCAAAGATTTGGCCTCCATTTTTTTTAAAAGGGTAGACGTGTAGAGTCGACGAGAAATACTCGGTCTGGCCCAGACCGGCCCAACACAGGATGTCATCACTCTGGGGTGGTTGAAGCCCACACCAAGATAATGTTCAGGTGAAAAATCTTTGTTTGATGAATCACAATTCCTCTATTTCTAAAGAAATTGATCCATTGCACTTCTTAATTTTTGAGAAGTCGATCGATTACAGTTGGCTTTATTGAATTGAGATGTAGAACAAGATCCACCGATGCAGATGAGATGTCACTCCGTCACTTCGCCGGCCTGCGTTTGGTGAGGTGCCGCCGCCGCCGCTATTGGGCAGCAAGAGCATTTGCTTATGTCGGTACAGTGGGCTCCGTCAACGTAGTTGCACAATTTGCTGCAACGGGGAAAGCTGCAATTAAGGAGAGTTCTCACGCATCTATCACCACCATCTGAACAAAAAAAATCACTTCTCCAAGTAAGTTCGGTAATGTAAGAATACCATGTAAGTTAGCATATGGTGGAGAGGACATAGGGTGACTTACGGTCGACGGGATCTTGGTTTGCGTGGCACGACGATAGAACGGTGGCCATGACCATGAGAGCCACCAGGCCCAACCGTGAGCTCTTGTTCTTCTCGAAGATTGCCATGATCGTCTCGAGGTGTTTGTTAGTCAGGTCTGGTGAGTGCGCTATCGAGATCTCCACCCAGAACGATGGTGATTCTTATAGAAAGGCAAGGGTTATCAATTTCTTTAGTCTTTACCCATGCTAGTGACAAGCTAATTAATACGGAGTAGCAAATTAATGTTTTAATTGGTGCTATTTAATGCCATTGATCTCTTACATATGGATAACCACTAAGACTGGTCATAGTGGTAAGTATCATGTAGTAGTATCATGCATATGATACTTGTGTATGATACTATCTCTATAGTGGTTAGTATCATGAAGTAGTATCATAATCATGCTATATTTATTTCTTTTTAGAATCTCAATGCAAATTTGTGCACAAGATTTGTTTGGCATTAACTTTCTCGTGACACGCGCTGTGATACAATATCTACCTATGTTATTCTAATATCCTCTCTCCTCCTTAATTAGCTACCTCATCAGCATTTTTGTGGGACCAATGTGCATAATACTAGCTATGATACTAGCACTATGGCTAGCCTAAGGATGGCAATTTTATCCACACATTCGGGTATTCAAAGATATCCGGTCCAACGGGCACATGTATGGAGAGCTGATTATGCCCACGGATTTCATGGGGCGGATATCCGGTAACTCATGGGGCGGACATGGGTAGAGATTTTCCCCATGGATATCCAATAGATATACGGCTGACATGTGGTCCCACATGTTAGCGAGACATGGGATTTCACCTAGGCCCAGCTGACCCTACCTTGATGCCAAACTCAGTGAGTCTAACATGTAACCACCGATTGCCACTTCTTTCATGGCCTCCCATGTGACTCCCTCGCACACTGTGAGGGAGTGCTTGGCCGACGGCCCTCCCTTCCACCTCTCCGGCAGTCCGTCTCTCCTCTGTCAAGGATACACACTAGTAGGAGTGGGCTTGGTCTCATCCCATCGTCTTTCCTCGACCTCATATTCATTGCCTACATAATTATTGCTGAAAATACTACAAAAATATTATCGAAATGCTGCTAAAATTTTGGTGTTATACTCAAATATGTTATGGTAATGCACATAGTGCGTAAACACATGGATATCCATGGATATGCGGGTATCCAGTGGATTTGAATTTGGAGCGACATTTATGCCCATGGATACTTTCATGGGCGGGGCATAGCGGGGCTGATGAATTTGAGCATGGATCTGGTTTTGGTATATCTATGCAAACCCGCTCCATTGGCATCATCAATAACCACCAATTGCTACTAAATCTATTTATCCATATATAACCCGCCATGATTCATTTCTAAAATATCAACCCATTCCTAAATTAGGAGTGTTGCAATTGCTGCTATTTTTAGTTTTTACCCTTAACTTTAAGTGCCTTAGGAGGGAGTCAATAGCACCAACATCCATCTTTTTTTGACGGTTTGGGTTCTATGTCGCCCACCATTATATGCACTTAATGATGGGTATAGTTTTAGCAAGAAAATTATCAGACGAGGTATTCAAACATCATCTACTTTTTTATATGAACATATTCTTTGTATTTGTAACCATTTTAATCTTAACCTTTACAACTATTAGGGCAATATGCTTGTTGTATTACCAGGGGGCCAAAGGCCACAATATATAGTACATGTACAAGTGCAAATATGCAGGAAACCCTCTAACATATGGGGAAACTACAATATACAGATATATACATCTAACACCCCCCTCAAACTCATGGTAGATCCACAACACTGAGTTTGGAGAGTAAGAAATCATGCTGCGCTCGAGTCTGTGCCTTCGTAAATAAATCCGCCAACTGCAAATCTGAAGGCACATAATGAACCGCAACAACATCATCTTGCACCTGAGCACGTGTGTAAAAAGCATCAAAACCAATATGCTTGGTCAGCTCATGCTTGACCGGATCACGTGCAATATTGATAGCACATGTACTGTCAGACAAAAGTGGAGTGGGTGACGTAACAGAGACCCCAAAATCTGCAAGCAACCACCGTAACCAGGTCACCTCAGCAATCAACAAATCCATAGCCCGCAACTCAGCCTCAACACTCGGACGTGAAACTGCTACCTGTTTCTTCGTCTTCCAAGCAACAAGCGAACCACCAAGAAACACACAGTAAGCAGAAAGTGAACGGCGATCTGTAGGATCACTCGCCCACGTAGCATCCGTGTAGCACTGGAGCTGGAGAGAGCTAAAATGGGGAAAGAAAAGGCGACGAGTGATCGTGCCACGAAGGTAACGAAGAACACGGAGGAGATGACTATAGTGAACAGTGGTAGGAGCTGAGACAAACTGACTCCGAATATGAACATGATAAGAAATATCAGGACGAGTGACAGCAAGATAAACAAGACTCCCAACAAGATGGCGATAACGGGTGGGATCAGGAAGAGGATCACCATCAGTAGGACGAAGCTTAATATTAAGCTCCATAGGAGTATCAACCGTGCGCTCATCCCCAAGAGCAGCACGAGCAAGAAGATCCTGAATGTACTTTTCCTGAGAGATAGAAAAGCCATCAGAAGTGGAGGAAACCTCAATGCCAAGAAAATAGCAAAGAGGACCAAGATCAGTCATAAGAAACTGATCGCGAAGACGAGCCTTGACAAAGGCAATATACTCAGGATCATCACCAGTAATGATCATATCATCAACATAGAGAAGAAGAAGAGTACGTCCACGAGGAGAAGTGTGAACGAAAAGTGCTGGATCATGAAGACTAGGAGAGAAACCAGCAGCGAGTCACCACAGAGGCGAAGCGCTCAAACCAGGCACGAGGGGCCTGTTTGAGACCATAGAGAGAACGTCGAAGACGACAAACCATCCCATCGGGAACAGAATACCCAGGAGGAGGCTGCATGTAAACCTCCTCACTCAACTCGCCATTAAGAAAAGCATTCTGAACATCAAGCTGGGAGACATGCCAGCGGCGAACAGAAGCAACATCAAGAAGGGTACGCACAGTAGTCATATGAGCCACAGGGGCAAAAGTCTCATCATAGTCACGACCGTGCTCCTGTTGAAAGCCACGAGCCACAAGACGCGCTTTATAGCGCTCAAGAGATCCATCAGAGCGAGTCTTAATTTTATAGACCCACTTACACGTGATAGGACGAACGCCAGAAGGGGGAGAAACAAGATCCCAAGTGCCAGTGCGCTCAAGCGCAACGATCTCCCCAGCCATGGCAAGCTGCCATTCAGAATGACGCTCGGCATCCCGATAAGAAGTCGGCTCGGAAACGACAGAGAGACCATACTGACTAGGAGAGTAACGAACTGGAGCACGACGCTGACGAACAGGCCGTGAAGGAGGAAGCTCATCGGCAGAAGACAACTCATCAGAAGAAGAGGAAGAAGGGACAGCATCGGAAGGATCCGAAGCCGGAGAACGAGGATTACTAGGTGGACTAGACGAACGAGAGGATGGCGCCGAAGGGGGCGCATCAGAAGTAGGAGGGAGAGGAGGAGGTACAGCAGGGGGTGCATCCGGAAAAAGAAGAAAAGAGATATCATGCACCGGGTAAGTACCCGAGGTGGGGCGAGGATAGAAGGAAAGCGTCTCATCAAACATGACGTCACGAGAGATGCGCATCCGACGACCAACAGGGTCCCAACAACGATAGCCCTTATGCTCATCACTGTATCCGAGAAAAACACACTCAACAGACTGAGCGGTCAGTTTGGTGCGTTCGCGAGGAGGGAGAAGAACATACCAAACGCAACCAAATAAACGAAGAGTCGAGTAATCTGGAGAGCTACCAGAAAGACACTCGAGAGGAATGCCACCTTGAAGGGCAGCAAAAGGCTGAATGTTAATGAGGTAACTCGACGTAGCGACAGCCTCAGCCCAGAAATGTGGCGGAAGAGAGGAAGCAATCATCATAGCACAGGTAGTCTCAAGAATATGATGATGCTTACGCTCGCGACACCATTTTGAGCATGGGCGCCGGGACACGAGAACTGGGCAAGGGTGCCCTGCTCAGCAAGAACACCACGCAGGTGCTGGGAGATATACTCTCCTGCAGAATCAGCACGAAACACACGAATAGGCGTGGAATACTGAGTATGAACCATGGCTGCAAACCGCTGATAAATAGAGAGCACCTCACTGCGAGAGTGCATAAGAAACAACCAGGTGTATCGCGAAAAATCATCAAAAACAAAATATAGTATCGATGACCCCCTTTCGAAGGAAAGGGAGCCGGACCCCAAACATCCGAATGAACTAAATCAAAAGGTCACTGAGATACAGACGCACTAGTAGGATAAGGAAGCTGAATCTGTTTGCCTAACCTACAACCCTGACACGAATGCAAAGACACATCTCTTGAGACAGACCCCAGAAGACCACTACGAACTAATGACGATAACCGGGAGCCACAGAGGTGACCCAGCCGATGATGCCACTGCTGAAAAGATCCAGTGACAGAAGCAACAATCGCAGGAGAACTAGCAGATGAAGTGTCAGTAGAAGGAACGCGAAGCCAGTCTAACTCCCAGAGCTCCGGGTACTCAAGGCTGCGAGGGCCAGCTCCAACCAGGGCCTGTGTACGGCGGTCCTGAACAGCACAAGAATCAGCGTCAAGAATGACGCGACAACCAGAATCAGTAAGCTGACTAGCAGAAAACAGGTTCATCTTAAGACTAGGAACATGAGAAACATCAGGAACAGAGAAAGAGGAAGTAGAAAGGGTGCCTCGACTGGAAACAGGAAGAGAGGTACCATCAGCCGTGATAACACGAACATGAGAAACAAGAGAGCGAAGAGCAGAAAGAATAGAAGATGCATAGGTCATTTCAAAAGAAGCTCCAGAATCAAGATACCACGGGGATGACGTACCTGACTGTGTAGAAGGTGGTGGTCGCGCGGTGCCAGAAGAGCCATGCACAGAACCAGCAGTACCCGTCGAGGAAGAGCCTGTACCAGCGAGCAGACCACGAAGACCACGGATAATGTCCTGATCAGATAGCGCAACAGCAGAAGATCCTAAAGAACCAGCCTGACGACGAGTATGTTGCCGCGGACGTAAGCTGGGATCCCTCTGCCAGCAAGTAGAGATAGTGTAGCCAGTCCTGCCACAGTAGGTGCAAGGAAGTGATGTCGAACCACGAGGCTGCTTGGGCTGACTCTGACCCTGGAATGGAGGAGTAGGGAGTATCGGCGGTGCCGGAGACCGCAACGAAGCCGGCGGCATAGGAGGTCCACGAGCAGACGGCACAGGAGGGCCACAAGCAACAAGAACAGAGGGAACCTCAAGAAGACCAGCACCACGAAGACGAGTCTCCTCAACACGAAGCTCAGCAAGTACCTTAGAGAGCGGAACACGACCACGGGCAAGCAGCTGAGCACGGCGCGGCTCAAACTCCTTAGGGAGCCGCGACAAGAACTCAAAAACGCGTTGAAACTCCAGATCCGCGCGCACAGTCAGACAACAGAGACATGTGGCACACACAGCTGTACGGAGAGAATCAAGCTGACGCCAAATAGCAGCACTCTGAGTGTAGAACTCATCAATAGTAGAATCACCCTGCTGAAGGGAATGCTCCTGGCGGACCACAGACAGGTAAAGAGCATCCCCAGACGGCTGATAACGCTGACGAAGAAAAGCCCACTGAGCAGCAGCGGTGGGAAGACCCATAAACTCAGCAAGCATACCGAGGCGGTAACACCGGAGGTGAGAACAACAGCAGCACGAGCATCCTCATCTATCCACCGAGTGTACTCGGTCGGATCCAGCCGGTAAGTCGCAACGGCAGTAGAGTGGTCCTGGACCTTCCGGTCATAATCAGCCAGAGCAGTGTCATCAGCACTCTTGGCTGCATCCTTATCCGCCTGAGTAGCATCAGGGGCAAGGGCAACAGGTGGCAGTGCAACAGGCACTATAGGAGCAACGGGGCGCGGCGGACAGGAGATCTCGCCAGAGAGCACACCCCAAAGACGAAGACCGCGCATGTGAACGCGCATGAAGACAGCGAAATCAGGATAATTCACGCCATCAAAGATCACCGGGCAGCGAGGGATCGCAACATAGCCCGATGAGGAAGACATAGCAGTTCTCCTTTTTTTATTTATTTTTTTTTTCGCTTTTTTTATTATTATTTCTTTCTAGAACAGATCGGAATCAATCATGGGAGCGGCAACATGGGAGCTGCGGCAGCGGCGGCACGGGAGAGAGCGGGCGCACGGGGGCGAGCGACTGCCGGCACGGGGGGCGGCGGCCGGCGACGGGGGCGGCAACCGGCGAGCGGGCGCACGGGGGCGGCGGCCGGAAAAGAGAGGAGAGGAGCCGGCCGGGAAGACGGGGGCGGCGGCCGGGAAGGAGAGGAGGCGGTCGGGAAGGAGGAGGAGCGGCCGGGGGCGGGGGAGGAGGACCGGCGGCAGCCGAGAAGGAGCCGGCGGCGGCGGACAGCGGCCGGGAACAAGCTTCAAAGAAACGTCCGTACGGACTAGAAGAGGAGGAGGACCAATTTTTGCTCTGATACCATGTTAAGGCAATATGCTTGTTGTATTACCAGGGGGCCAAAGACCACAATATATAGTACATGTACGGGTGCAAATATGCAGGAAACCCCCTAACATATGAGAAAACTACAATATACAGATATATACATCTCACAACAACATCGTCAAATAAACGTCAAGGTGCTACCGAAGACCTAGCATGTAAAGATCAACATGGACATGGATTCCTTCCTAGCTAAAGAAGTGATCAAAGACCACGAAGAGTTTCATTACGACGGCTTATATGAGAGTCTTATTATATAATATATATGCTATCCTTTGATGATGATGATGATGATGATGATGATGATGATGATGATGATGATGATGATGATGATGATGTTGAAACTTTGTACTTATGATCATCTTCTGACCCGTCCAATTGTGGCCTACTCGGTTTTGATGATCATGCCCACTAAATGAATGTCAGGAAAAATATACTAATTACTGAATTAGGAAATTTAAGTCCGTAAAAATCTAGAGGCCACAGAAAAACCTGGACTACTATCCGGTCTTTTCCTGGTCTGTAACAGTTTTAGACTACAAAACTGACTCGAATCTCATCTAGAGGGTGTGGGAAAATCTGGAGGTTCAGGATTCTTCATGGTCGGTTTTCCAGGTTGATAAACTCAGCTACCGCATGACTCGAGTAAGTTTTGGATCAAAACCAACCGTGAGCTAAAGATTATTTTAGTTGGTTATGGCTGTAAATTGGACTCATTCCTTGTCTGTCCTAGTCGTGTTTAAGGAATCTATCACTCGCAGTCGGATGCTAGAACCCATTCAGCTCTATGTACTAAAACTGGCTCTAGTATCAGTTCAATACTAGTGAGAATATACATTCTTTCAATTATCTTTAATTGTTAAATTATGCGTTTTTAAGATTTTCTGGATTTTGCACTTAGGATTTTGCGATCTTCCAAGCAATGTATTTTATTTGATTTTATAATCTAAGTTCACATATTGGAATTTGGGATCATAAAAGTATAGACAATTGAAATGTTTCCCAAAAACTTGCACGGGCCACAATGCTAGTTTTTTGGGAAATGCATTTGTTTACTTATTCTCATAACTAGCTCTTAAGATCTAATTATATGTACAAACAATTAAATTTATTATTCAAATTTTTGTGTTGATGACAGGTCACCGTACATTATTTTCCTCTACAAACTTCCGAAGGTGATTTACAACAACTAAGAGTTGACCTTTATTTATGAGAAACTATATACCGATCACACAAAATACTTGGGTTATATGTGGCTACATGGCTGTTTTTCTATATGCGTATTTTTGGAACTAATAGCAGTTTCTCCTTTCGGCGAACGGTTAGCCCAAACACCTCTGTCATATCAATGTGTTTTCTCTTAAGCCCTGGCGGCAGTTCCCAATCAAAGTGGTAAATGAGGTTTGCCAACATTAGCTCGATGTTGGTAGTTGCGAGGTTTATGCCAGGGCACATCCTCCGTCCTGCACCGAATGGCAAGAAATGGAAATCGCTCCCCTTGAAGTTGACATGCACATCATTGCCTCCTTTTACAAATCTTTCAGGTATGAAATCTTCCGCATCCCCCCAGGAGGTTGAGTCCCTACCAATGGCCCATGCATTGACGATGACACGTGTCCCAGCAGGAACCATGTATCCATCAATGTAGCAGTCATCCATGGCAAGGTGCGGAGCAAGGAGGGGCGCAACAGGATGCAGCCGAAGTGACTCCTTAATGGTTGCCCTTAGGTACGTCATGTTGTTCATGTCAATTTCACCGACAATTTCTTGTCCCTGTGGTACGATAGTCCTCACCTCGTCTTGAAGCTTCTCCAACAGGTGTGGCCTCCTCATGAGCTCAGCCAAGGTAAATTCGAGGGTGCTTGATGACGAGCTTGTTGCACCAAAAAATACATCCTGCGGTTTTCAATTAATTAGGACGATATAAGATATACAAAAATCAACATATATATATAACCTGGAAGGTGTTATGTGTACTTACCATGAGAAGAGCCTTTAGATTCTCTCTTGTGAGATTATACTCCAGCTGAAGAGACAGCAAAATGTCTACGAAATCAGTATCTGTGTGATCAAGCTTTGACTTATCATTGCTCAGACGATCGTCGATCACCTTGTCTAGCAAATCGGCCCATCTATTCCTCACTCCCTCGGCCTTGGCACAAACTGCCTTCTTAAGCACTTTTACCCTAGCCAATGCTGGGAAATATTCCTCTAGGTTGAACCCTCCTAGTAACCGTGAGCTATCATTGATGAGGTCCCCTAAAATCTTGCTTTGTCCTTCTTTTAGGAAAAAATTTCCTGATACGATGCGAACCACGATGTCATGCACAAATGAGTTGAGCAGCTCGCTCATGTCCACCGTACCACCCGCTCTGGCCGCTTCGTTAATCTTGGCCATCACCATGCTCACCTATTATGGCATGCATCTTAAAGTAAGACACTGGGTTACATTTACGGAAGTTAGCAAGGAAAAAATGAGAGTCAACTTTTTTTAATTTCCTTTATGACATGGTGTAGTACAAACCGTTTTGATTATGATGCTACGTTTCTGATATCAAAATTACGAGCCAAGTTGAACAAAAAAAGGATATATCAGATGGTAATATACTGATTGAAATATAAACATACAACTCCAAACCAAATATTAGAAATCTAGAATATCCTAATTAGTAGATTCCCTCTATTCATCACTTAACCATCTTCTTAGAAATTTACTTGTTGCTTCTTATGTTTCGGTCCATATACGAGCCCATCGCCGAGGATCCACCCTTCTTCCTATTTAGAAGACCTTCTTACATGCCCACACCTCTCTTTTCTACCTTGTCGCCGTCTCACAGTTATTGAGTAGGATGAAGATTCCTTGTTTGTATACTAGCTAATATACACATAAATCTGATGGAATCATCTAATCAGGAGGGAGTTTGTTGCTTTGTTCAAACACATGCATAACCTAGACCTAGCGGTCTGATCTATTTCAGACACCAAATTTATCTGTTTTGATCCGTTTGGGTTGGCCCTGGACATCAAAATGGTCGTCTAGCCACGTTTGTCTGTTTGGGTTGGGTAGCCCCAATTGCCCGACACATTTCTCAGCATAAACAAGAAGTAGTTCTTTTTTTCATTGGAAGAGTAACTTGAACAAGATGAAGATAGTAGAATTCATCGCAAAGCAAGGGAAATATTACACCATTCATTCACACAAATGTAAATAACTAGTAGGATATGAAGGCTCGTCATTGGAGGCTTCATCGCCGGGCACCCGTGCCGGTGGCAGTTCCTGTGCTTCATCGCTGGAGTCGTGAGGTTGAAATGCCGGCATCCGTGGCCTCCCGAATGAATGCTACTTGGCGGGCATCCTCGGTGTCCTTCTTCGCCGTGCAACCCAGCCTTGACCAAAACGCGATCCGCTCGGCCTTGGTCTTCTCCAATGGTGGGTGCTTTCCATCGAAGCAGTTCAACGGGGCCTCTCGCTCCTCGCGAAAGTGGGCCAGCCAGCAGGCGCTAACAGCGTCATATTGTGGGTAGAGCCACAATGCCTCCTTCTGCCGCCTCCAGAAGGCCTCATAGCCAAATTCCTTGCCTTTCGGCAGAGGCACCATGAGAACCCCGCCCAGGCTGATGCTGAAGCCCTTTAGCACCGTTGCGTTGGCCAACAAGAGGATGCCATACTTTGCGAGGTGGGTGGCCTCGTGCCAGTCCAACCATTCCAGGTCCATGCCGACGGCGGGACAGAAGGTTTCACCTACTACTGGTCTAGGGAGCAAGCAAGATTGGAACCGACAATGACAATGGATGTGTGAGCATGTGCGGTTGGTTGGCTATAAAAGGACGGATTACGTGCTAATTATTGTGGCCCAGAAGGCTAGCCGCTGCCCCGCTAGTCCTGGTGCGACCACTGAGTCGAAGCAGCCTAGACGGTGAAGCATTGCAGGTTTGGAAGCGAAACAGTCCGTTGACCGGCCCAAACAGTTCGATCAATTTCCGTCGGGCCGTTGGACTGGACTTTTACCTATTTCCTGTCCACCGAGGCCGAAACTTTAATCAGTTTGCGTCAGGTCTGCTCGAGATACCCTAACAGGTATGCACCGAATAGTAAAAGTAGGCTACTAGACAAAATATGGTAGATTAGAAAAGACAATGAAAAAGGACGATCTAGATGCCTGTGACAGAGTTGGCCGGACGTGGTATGGTGGTTGAGATGCTTTTGAAGGCCTTGACGGGGTTTTGTACTCGATGTATTAGGTCGATTCAATACATGTGAAGATGCCTCCATAGTTATGTTCTTAGAAGTAGACAAGTTCGCCCAAACTCTATGTTGTGATTGTTGGAATCTATATGATCAAGGTGAGCAGTGGTTTTCTAACAAGTGATATCGACACAAAATTTAAAGATTATGGTCGTTGCGAGCAGACAACTCGACGGTGGGCAGTGCGATAATACAAAGGCGCGAGGTTGTAGTTGGTTCGATCAGTAGAGACCTTTTTGAAAGAAAAAAAATGGCAATTTGTATTTTCAATCTCAAAAGATTCTCAAAAAATTCATATGGAGTACATCTACTCATCTAGTATGCATGACAAAAGTATGGCCAACATAAATTTCCAACCCCGCAAAAAGTAAAAATAGTACCATATGAAAACATGGGAAAATGCCCCCACCCCCCTTTGCATTGCCATAACAATATAATAATACATAGACAGTCTAGTAACTCAGAGAATCGCCCAACAAGGTCGTACCTTGGTGTGCTAGCTACATGTAGGTGGTTTGGACAACGTACGAGAGGTTGGTAAAGCTTGATGTCTAGGTAATGGCGACTTGGCGGCAGGTGCCACTGTGTGGGCCGCTAGTCTTGATTGTGTGGGCGGTGAACTGACCTGCATGGGTCAGTTATGGTCACACGACACCTCCCTCTTGACCAGATCTAGGGACCTTGTCCATTCCAACCACCCTAGTTTGGCCGATGAGACTTCCAATGAACAGTGACCATTCTACCTACGGGAAACCTTGAAGGAATTTCCATGGGTACATGTCTCTTTGTCCTTGTCTTTCGGGCAAAAGCCTTTGGTATGTTCTCTGGACCAGGTGGCGAGGAGAGTGTCACTCCGCTCCCTTCTTGAAGGAGACGTCTCATGAACCTAGAGTCTATTGAGGTGTGGTCGGTTTGCGGTTATCACCGGTGCTTTCACGTTGTGGACTTAGCTCCGGTTGGGTGAGCGTACTCACCTTGTCTCTCTGGCCTTGGCAATCTTGTCGTCTTCTTTCCATCCTTACTATAGGAGGATATTCTACAACTTCTGACGTTGCAACACTCTTCGAGTCAAAGTGAGGACGCAAGGGTCCCTTTTCTGAAGTGGAGACAAATGGTGTCGTGACGACATGAAAGGCTTTCTTGAAGTAGACATGGACATGACATCTCGAGAGGCTCATCTTCTCCGACATCATGATCTTGCATTTGCTTCTCCTTCGATCAAGCAATAGTTGATGCCGACGAGGCTTTAGAGTTTTTTCAAGAATTTTCAAGCTACCTGTTATGTTTATCTTTTGTGTGTCGTAAGATGATTTCCTCAGCACCATATATCATCAGCCAAAGTTCGGGATTTATCAATTGAAAGCTGGGTGTTATCACGTTCTGTCTGAAAAACAATTCTAGCTAAAAGAACTAGTTTGTCTATAAGATGACCTTTGTTTTGAATCTCACAGCTCAAAGCAGTTGGATAACACACACACTTCAATCATGCCCATTCTTAATCACTTCTACCGCTCCATTATTATGTTCCAAAATAACTGAAATTTAATGTTTGTCGTAAATCAAACTACCTTAAGTTTGACCATGTTTGTCGAAAAATACATCAACATCTACCATTTCTATTAGATTCATCATAGAATTTATATTTATATTATATAAATTTACGCCCTGCACCATCAGATTACATCGTGATTCGTGCACTTGAGTTGCAAATTAAATTGCAACTGAATTTTTTTATTTGCAACAGACCGTTAAATTTGCTTCGTGATTCATGCTAATCATGGGTTGCAATATGGTAACGTCGGTTTTCAGTCGAAAGAGAACTGGTCACATCCATAAATTTAGCATTATAGATATTCACACGTTTTTTTTATAATTTTTGCCGATGTTTAACTTAGGACAAACCTAAACGAGGGATTTAAATTTGTTGCACATGTCAAGATATTAATTTTTTCTTTGAACGCGAGAAATTAGAAACAAAAGTAATTAAAATTACCTCCTCTATGGCAAGACGACGGAAAGACTGCACCCTTTTAACGCTCAAGACGTGGGTTGTCAGGAGCTTCCTTGCCTGCCGCCAGTTCTCGCCATATGGCGCGAAGGCGACGTCGGACGAGCCGTAGAGGATGATGTCGGAGACGACGGAGCGGGGACGCGACGCAAAGACGTGGTCGTGCGTGCGCAGCACCGCCTCTGCGGCACGCGGCGACGACACGACGAGCGTCGGCACGGCGCCGAGGCGGAGGAGCATCACGTCGGGACCATGCTTCCTGGCGAGGCGGCTGAGGGAGACGTGCGGAAGGGAGCCGACGAGGTGCAGGTGCCCGATGATGGGCAGAGCCGGTGGCGAAGGAGGGAGACGGTTTTCTTGCTGCTTCCTTTTCTTTGCAATAAACCAGTAATAGTGGACAAGCACGAGGAGGAAGAAGAACAGAAACCATGCACGCGGATGCGTCTCTAGCACGGGGTTTTTCACGAGATCTGCCATGGTGAATGAATGTCTACTAGCCGGCGAGCTGTTTATCATCGCAAGCTCGCTCTGATGCTTATAAGCTTAGCCAGGCGGAGTAAAGACGACAAAATCTCTGCAGTGGTACACTGAACTTGGAAGAATTAGTGCTCGTGTGTCACGATGAGCTCTCCGTAGTCCGTACTCAATCAGGGTACGTTGTCAATCACGAGTCATTCTCAGTGCATACCATATGTACTAGTCCAGTGAACTTGGAGAAATCAGTGCTTTGCCACGTACTGTGTGTCCAATTTTAGTCCCTCATTACACACGTTTAATTCATCGTACTGGATCAGTAGACATATGTTAACGATTGTCAGCCACGAATCGTTCTCAAAGTATAGACCGTTGAAAATATGAGCTATCTGCTATGGGCGAGATTGATTGCATCCGGCCAAAATTGCGGTCCGTGAGGCATTGCATAAGGGCTTCTCCAGCGGCTCGAAGTAAACGGACCAAAAGCATCCGCTTGCGTCTACACGGATAAAAAATCATTTCCAGCGGTCCGACGTAAAATGACCGTTGCGTTCGCAAAGCCGCAAACGCGAACCAAATATACGACAGGAATGCGTCTCCGTGCGTCCGTTTTAGCCGGGCTAGCCTCTCTCTCTCCTCCTTTAATGCATAGTAGGTCCATGTGTTGGTTAACGATGCCACATAAAAGACATTTTTCTCTCTCTCCTCCTTAATTAATGCATGGTAAGACCTTTGCGGTCTAAAAATACGTCTCTGCAACTATGGAAGGGGCAGATACATACGGACATATGGCTGATACGTTTCAAATGTATCTATAATTTTTGATGCTCCAAGCTTGTTTTACATCAATTCATATATGTTTTGCTTACACTTCGTTTCACTTTTATATGATTTTTTGCACTAACCTATTAACAAGATGCCACAGTGCCAGTTCCTGTTTTCTGCTATTTTTGTATTTCAGAAACGTTGTACAGGAAATATTCTCGGAATTGGACGAAACAAAAGCTAAAATCAATATTTTATCGATGCAAAGACGAAGTCCGAAGGGGGGTCGAAGAGGCGCCACAGGGCGGCCAGACCAGGCCTTAGCCCGCCAGGGGGGTGGGCCCCCTAGGCACCCCACAGACCTAAATCCTCAGCCTATTTAAACATCTTCTGGGGAAAACCATGGATACCCGAGCCCCCATCCACGAAAAGTTCCGTCGCGGACGCCATCGCCGAACCCATCTCGGAGGGTTCTGAAGGTCTTCCCGGTACCCTACCGGAGGGGGAAATCATCGCCGAAGGCATCTACATCGCCATGCCCGCCTCCGAAGTGATGTGTGAGTAGTTTATCCCTGGACTATGGGTCCATAGCAGTAGCTAAATGGTTGTGTTATCCACTTTGTGCTTCATGTATAGATCTTGTGAGTTGTCCTACATGATCAAGATCATCTTTATGTAATCCTATATGTTGTGTTTGCTGGGATCCAATGAATATTGTATACTATTTTGAGATTGATTATATATTCATGTCATATGTTATTTGTGATCTTGCATGCTCTCCGTTGCTAGTAGAAACTCTGGCCAAGTGGACACTTGTGACTCCAAGAGGGGGTATTTATGTTCGATAGTAGGTTCATGCCTCTAATTTTCTAGGAGAGTGATAATAACTTCTAAGATTGTAGATGTGCTGTCGCTACTAAGGAGAAAACAATAATATTTTATCCGAGGGTAATTCTATTGTTTACTTTATACACATTGCTTAATGCGATAATCTGTTTCTTGCCACTTAATACTGAAAGGGTTCGGACGATAACCGGAAGGTGGATTATTAGTCAGAGTCGCAGTTGGATTACGGTGTATGAATTATGTTTTAATGCCCAATCAAATATCATAGTAATCATGTTGTCATGTATGGTCGATATTCTATCAATTGCTCAACTGTAATTTGTTCACCCAACATGCTATTTATCTTTATGGAGAAACACCTCTAGTGAACTGTGGACCCCAGTCATGTTTCCTTTAATGATAAATTCTGTTTACTTTCTACAAACATCTCTTTCCACTCGATACGTCTACGTGTTCAGCAAACCAGTGAGATTGACAACCTCACTGCAAGTTGGGGCAAAGTACTTTGGTTGTGTTGTGTGCAGGTTTCACGTTGTTGCTGACAGTGGTAGTGCACCCTGCCACTCAGCTAGCAACACCTTCAGAAGTCACTCCTTTCTCCTACGGGTTGATTAAACATTGGTTTCGTATTGAGGGAAAACTTGCTGCTGTGCTCATCACACCTTCCTTTTGGGGTTTCCCAACCGCTTCCACAACAACTGCAAACAAGATTTTCTAGCACCGTCACCAGAGCACCATCAATGACCAATTTTCGTGTCCGCGTCCAACGTAAACGGACACAAATCGTGTCCAAAATGCATCGGCCCCCTGGAGATGCCCTAACCGAAGGCAAGGCACGAGGACCGCAACCATGGAGCTCTGTATGCTGAGAGGTGGAGCAGGGAACCAGAGGCGCTGAGAGCATGTCCACTGACGCCCGCCAAATCGGTTGTACATGGGCGCCGACAGGAAGGGCTGCCTATGAGGGTCTCTTCCTAGCGGTGCCCCGGCCCTAACACGGGGGCTCGGAAAGGATTTTTGACCTATTTTCCATGTACCATGTTATATTGCAAAAGTTCTAATACATAAAATAATAAAAAAGAGTTCCACAATAATTAAAATAGAAATAACAAAATTTATACAATGAAAATAAAAAAAAGTTTAACAGATCGATACTCAGACAGCGGTTCCTTTGAGCAACCACATGTGCTCTACCAGATCATTTACAGCTCCTCATGAAGAACTTCATCACAGATATCCTGGTTCATGGCTAGGAAATCAGCAAATTTCATAGGTTCTCGTAATCAACTTCAACACCCAGATTTTTAAGTCCAAATACCTATTATGCCATACATCGCAATCCCATGAATATTATTTTTGCGAGACATAATAGATTGATATCACAGAACATCATTCATTACAATTCATAAATGTTTTACATCAAAGGATCACATGATCCAGTCTTACAATAATAGTTGATCTAGTGATCAATTACAAAACACATGGCGGAAGCGAAGTAGCGGTTGTGGTCCATCTGTTCCACAGGCAACTATTGACGTCAGGAGTGGTCCTAGTTGTTGTAGACGTCCTGCTGTCCGTCATCCTGATACTGCTGCTCTTCTTCATAGTCTGGCCATTTGAATAGCCAGGGACAAAGCCATGAGTACTTTAAAGTACTCGCAAACTAATACTAGTGTAAGCACTATCAACTATATCAATGAAATTCTAAGCTCTAGGCTCATTTGCATAAAGCCAGTTTTATTTCGTAAACATTTATAATCAAAGACTCTTCATTTGCCTCTCTTAACTCAAGTGGGAACATTAGTGTCATTCCCACAACTCTGTTGTGATTCAAATCCAAGTCACCTTTCAAATTCAGTTCACAAGTCACCTTTTGGAAAAGTTCTGATGACGGAACATTATGGCCTTTCCAACTGTCCATGACTGAGGACGCGGCTATTCGAATAGGTTTACACTCTACAGAGGTTGCACACTTGTGCCACAACATTTGATTACATCCGTCAGGGATAACCCTAAATAATCATAAATCAGTATGCGGATCATCAACCATTAACCTTTCACTTACATAACCTAGTATACGCACCTCTCCCCATGAGTTTGGCCTCCCAGTGATAACCAACTGCTATCCTGGGAACTACACAGGGCTTGGGTAGTACATTCAACTCTTTTCACGTTATTTCACTTCCAACGGAGGCAGCCTCGGCATAACCTCTATGACGCTTGTTCAGAGGGAACCCATACTAAGACACATAAATTTCCAGCTAAAGCCTTACCCATAATCAGGTATTGTGGGGGTATCCAAGAATTGGAATGGTATCGCATCCAACCCAATCATCAGTTTTTATCAAACTCATCATGTCATCCAAGTCACATTCACCTTCAAAATCTTTCAATAGAATGACTCATCATTCCAAGGTTTTCGAAGTCATTTCAAAATCACAAGTTCCCATCTAGAGTAGTCATTTTTAGTTTTTAGCACTAGCCACTAGTCATGAGAGTTGCTAACTAGCTTGTATTGCTCTAGGCTAAATTTGATGCTCTTGTACTACTCCATATCTAGACCAAGTGAATCATGAATCAAAAGTAAACTTGGATAAACCAAAGTCAAAAGCTTGTAAGGTAAAAACTTGGATTGGGATCATTAAGCATAGGGAATATTAGCTTGCCTTGGTTGGTGTACTGATCAAAGTGGTCTTCTTCTTCCTGGAAGTAGACCTCCTCCTCCTGGTACTACTCGGTACTAGCGTCTAAAAACGAATACGAGGTAACAATCACCAAACAAAGCTTAAGAGCTAGACTAAGCACACACATGGTTCACACAAACTATTCTAGCATCACAACATTAATATCAAGTAGGTTGACTTTGTTTTCTTCTCCAGAAAAATAATTTCCTCTCATTACAAATATTGATTAGGGATTATATTTAGTTCTTTTCGGGAAATAATTTCCTCTCATTGAATCTTGTTAAGATTTAATCTCCTCCATTAATAAGGTATGAACACATGTTGACCAAGTTCAACACTTCATAATTATCATTTGGGAAAAATGATTTAAATGAGGTGCTACACCTCATGCATTTTAATACTATTATTGGAACCATTTAATGTCTCTAAGTAATCCACTAGGAGTTGCTATAGACCAAATCAACACCTCATCTTGAATTGCTTAGGACCATGATTTAAATGAGAGGGAACCTCTCATACCATTTAAAAGTAAATTTGGATAATTTGCAAAAGGGCTAGAAATGGCCATATAACCACTATTTTGCTCTAGCTCATGATCACATGAAGTAACCATGCCATATTTTTACATAAACAATTAGACAATACCAAATGTGATTTATGAGAGTTGGAATCAACTCAAAATCACGTAGGGTAGATTTTTAATAATTGTTTGAAGTTGCAAAAGGCCCTGCCTTGATATTTTTACCACATTAATTCTACAACGAAACTAGGTATGATACCAGTGTAGTTAGTTAGATATTTTCACAAGCTTTCCAAAGATATAAAATTTACCAAATTTGGTTCAGTGGAATTGAAGTTATTCAATTTTGAATTGGGCACAGTAAAGAATTAAGTTGATTTGAATTAAATCGAATTCAAACGAGTGGGCCTAGGCGGGAAAATTAACGGGCCAGAGAGGGGAAACGAGTTGGGCCAGCCCAGCTAGAGCGTCTCGCATGCACGGGCCAGCTGACAAGCGGTCCCACCTGTCAGCGAGACTTAGGCACCGAAACGGTACGTATGCGTGTGGGACGTTGGATTATAAACGGATCGGACGGCCTACAACCATCCTCTTCTCCGGCGAGAGGCGATACTGGCAGCAGCAAGGGTTGGGGGTCGGCGAGCTCACCGGCGGTCGGCGAGGCTGGGCGTCGAAGGCGTTCAATGTTGTCGACGACGGCGAGGCGAATGGTGGTCGAGGGAGAGGCTGGGGTGGCGCCAATCATCGTCGCCGTCTCGCTACTTCCGCGACGGTCGTCGATGAAATTGGAACTACTCCGGTGGCAATGTGGATGGGAGAGGATTCGATGAGAGCAAGTGAAGGGAGAGGAGCGAGCTGGTGTGGAGAATTCATCCAGGGGGTGCCTCTATTTATAGGGGCGCGAGGTGCTGCGGAGGTCACCGACGGGTCGGTGGTGTTGACGAGGCTACAGGGGCTCCGAGGCGTGGGCGAGGGCAGGGAGCTGTTCAGTGTGGCCTGGCGGTCCTCTTGCGCGTCATGGCGAGGACGGGGGTGGACGGTAGCGGTCATCATCGTCATGCGACCGTGCAGTACCGCGGCGGAGGGCTTTGGTGATGACGGCGGCTACAGGTCTATCGCCGGCCAATGGGGATGTCTTGGAGGGGGCAGGTGGTGTGGTGATGGCGCGTGCGAGAGGAGAAGGCGAGGGATGGTGTGAGGCGACGGGTCAAGGCGACGTACTGGCGCGTCCAGGGCGTCGTCATGCACGCTCTGGCGCGTCCAGTCACCATGGGCGCGTGCGTGTGCTGGAGTTTGTCGACTTCTCCTCGGCCAGGGCTCTCGCCAACAGGTACAGGGGAGTGAGGCAAGCCTCCAGGACATGGTGAGAGAGAGAGGAGGAGATAGGGAAGGGATGGTATGGTGGTGATCATGGTGGCCGGCATGGTGGTGCTTTGTTATTTTTTGTGCATTTCTTTGGGTCTCTGAGGGTATGGCATTGTTGTGTGAGGTGAGGCTGAGGGTTTTGACAAGGTGAGCCAGGGGAGAGAGGTGTAGAGCATGCACAATTAATCCATGCCAATTTATATGTGACATATGTCATGACATGGTGTGTACTTGATCTAGGGTGAGCATGGCTATACTAAGTGAGGTCATTTAGAAGTACAAACTACTGTAGATGAGCACAAGAGAGAGAGGGTGAGAGGTACATAGTTGTTGAAATAGTGGTTGTATCCTATTTTAACTCTATGTGCTCCACATATATGACAAGTAATGGTTTTAGGTGTGTCGAATTTGACCAAATTTCTTCATGGTTGGGTTCTAAATAATGTTTGTCATCTATTGGTGCTCTTGGTTTGAATTTTGGAGTTGGTTTGTGAAAATTCTAAAAGTGGAGGGAATCCAGAATCTGTTTCAAAGTTGCCACTTTGCATGCTTATATTAAGAGTTTGACTTTGAACCAGCAAGGTTGTCAACACCCGAATTTTTAAGTCCAGATACCTATTATGCCATTCATCGCAATCCCAGGAATATTATTTTTGCGAGACATAATAGTTAAGTAGCATAGAGTCATCATTCATTACAATACCAACATAGTCATTACACAAATAGGATCACATGATCCAGTCTCATTACAACACTTGATCTATTGATCATTACACAAATAGGTAGCGGAAGCGAAGTAGTAGTGGACTATCTATTCCACAGGCAACGCTTGACGTTAGAAGCTCCTAGTTGTTGTAGACGTTCTGCTGGTCGTCATCCTCGTACTGCTGTTCGGCTTCATATTCTGGCCATTTGAATAGACAAGGACAAAGCCGTGAGTACTTTCAAGTACTCGCAAACTAATACTAATGTAAGTACTAACATGGCTATTGAGAGTGTTCTAAGCTCTAAGGTTATTTGCATAAAGCCAATTTTAGTTTAGAGACATTTTAGTAAACAACTCCTCATGTGCTAACTAACTCAAGTGGGAACATTAGTGTCATTCCCACAACTCTGTTGTGATTCAAATTCAAAGTCACCGTTCAAGTTCAAATTCACCATTCAAAAAGATATAAATTCCGATGACGGAAACAGTATGGCCTTTCCAACTGTCCATGACCGCGGACGCGGCTATTCGAATAGGTTTACACTCTGCAGAGGTTGCACACTTGTGCCACAACATTTGATTACATCCGTCAGGGTTAAACCCCGAATAATCGTAACTCAGTACGCGGATCATCAACCGTTAACCTTTCACTTACACATCCTAGTATAGGCACCTCTCCCCATGAGCTTGGCCTCCCGGTGATAGCCAACTGTTATCCCGGGAAGTGCACAGGGCTTGGCCGTACAATTCACCTCAATTCACGTCATTTCACTTTCAACGGAGGCAGCCTCGGCATGACCTCTATGACGCTTGTTTAGAGGGAACCCATACTAAGACACATAAATTTCCATCTAAGCCTTACCCATAATCAGGTATTGTGGGGGTACTCAAGAATTGGAATTGTATCTGATACGTCTCCGACGTATCGATAATTTCTTATGTTCCATGCCACATTATTGATGATATCTACATGTTTTATGCATACTTTATGTCATATTTATGCGTTTTCCGGAACTAACCTATTGACGAGATGCCGAAGGGCCAGTTCCTGTTTTCTGCTGTTTTTGGTTTCAGAAATCCTAGTAAGGAAATATTCTCGGAATTGGACGAAATCAATGCCCAGGGTCCTATTTTTGCACGAAGCTTCCAGAAGACCGGAGGGGAGACGAAGTGGGGCCATGGGGCGCCGACACAGTAAGGCGGCGCGGCCAAGGGGGGGCCTGCGCCGCCCTAGTGTGTGGCCCCCCTGTCAGGCCTCCGAGGCTGCCCTTCCGCCTACTTAAGGTCTCCGTCGCGAAAACCCTATCACGTTCGACGAAACCAGAGAAAACCTTCCAGAGCCGCCGCCATCGCGAAGCCAAGATCTGGGGGACAGGAGTCTCTGTTCCGGCACGCCGCCGGGACGGGGAAGTGCCCTCGGAAGGCTCCTCCATCGACACCACCGCCATCTTCATCAACGCTGCTTGTCTCCCATGAGGAGGGAGTAGTTCTCCATCGAGGCTCGGGGCTGTACCGGTAGCTATGTGGTTAATCTCTCTCCTATGTGCTTCAATACAATAATCTCATGAGTTGCCTTACATGATTGAGATTCATATGATGATGCTTGTAATCTAGATGTCATTATGCTAGTCAAGTGGGTTTTACATATGTGATCTCCGGAGACTCCTTGTCCCACGTGTGTAAAGGTGACAGTGTGTGCACCGTGTGGGTCTCTTAGGCTATATTTCACAGAATACTTATTCACTGTTATGAATGGCATAGTGAAGTGCTTATTTATATCCCTTTATGATTGCAATGTGTTTTGTATCACAATTTATCTGTGTGCTACTCTAGTGATGTTATTAAAGTAGTTTATTCCTCCCGCATCGGTGTAATGGTGACAGGTGTGTGCATCGTGTAGTACTTGGCGTAGGCTATGATTGTGATCTCTTGTAGATTATGAAGTTAACTATTGCTATGATAGTATTGATGTGATCTATTCCTCCTTTCGTAGTGTGAAGGTGACAGTGTGCATGCTATGTTAGTACTTGGTTTGGTGATGTTGATCTGTTATGCACTCAAAGGTTATTTAAATATGAACATTGAATATTGTGGAGCTTGTTAACTCCGGCATTGAGGGTTCGTGTAATCCTACACAGTTAGTGGTGTTCATCATCCAACAAGATGGTGTAGAGTCTAGCATCTATCTATTTATTCTGTTATGTGATCAATGTTGAGAGTGTCCACTAGTGAAAGTATGATCCCTAGGCCTTGTTCCTAAATACTGCTATCGCTGCTTGTTTACTGTTTTTATCTGCATACTGTTCTGCCTGCAATATTACCATCATCAACCGCACGCCGGCGAGCACTTTTACAGCGCCGTTACTACTGCTCATATTCATTCATACCACTTGTATTTCACTATCTCTTCGCCGAACTAGTGCACCTATTAGGTGTGTTGGGGACACAAGAGACTTCTTGATTTGTGGTTGCAGGGTTGCATGAGAGGGATATCTTTGACCTCTTCCTCCCTGAGTTCGATAAACCTTGGGTGATCCACCTGAGGGAGGAAGAGGTCAAAGATATCCCTCTCAAGCAACCCTACGATCACAGTACAAGAAGTCTCTTGTGTCCCCAACACACCTAATACACTTGTCAGATGTATAGGTGCACTAGTTCGGCGAAGATATAGTGAAATACAAGTGGTATGGATGTATATGAGTGGTAATAACAATCTGAATAAAATATGGCAGCGAGAAAACATGCAACAGAACAGTAAATAAACGGAGATTCGATGTTTGGAAACAAGGCCTAGGGATCATACTTTCACTAGTGGACACTCTCAACATTGATCACATAATAAAACCACTCTACACTCTCTTGTTGGATGATGAACACAACTAATTGCGTAGGGCTACAAGAGCACCTCAATGCCGGAGTTAACAAGCTCCACAACATTCAATGTTCATATTTAAATAACCTTAGAGTGCATGATAGATCATTGCAATTACACCAAGTACTAACATAGCATGCACACTGTCACCATCACACTATGAAGGAGGAATAGATCACATCAATACTATCATAGCAATAATTAACTTCATAATCTACAAGAGATTACAATCATAACCTACGCCAAGTACTACACGATGCACACACTGTCACCATTACACCGTGGAGGAGGAATAGAGTACTTTAATAACATCACTAGAGTACACATAGATGAATCGTGATACAAAACTCATATGAATCTCAATCATGTAAGGCAACTCATGAGATAATTGTATTGAAGTACATAGGAGAGAGATTAACCACATAGCTACCGGTACAGCCCCGAGCCTCGATGGAGAACTACTCCCTCCTCATGGGAGACAGCAGCATTGATGAAGATGGCGGTGGTGTCGATGGAGATGCCTTCCGGGGGCACTTCCCCGTCCCGGCGGTGTGCCGGAACAGAGACTCTTGTCCCCCAGATCTTGGCTTCCCGATGGCGGCGGCTCTGGAAGGTTTCTCGTACCGTGGCTTTTCCGTATCGAGGTTTTAGGTCAGGGACCTTTAAATACGCGAAGAGGCAGAGTCGGAGGGCTGACGAGGCGGCGACACAGTAGGGGGCGCGGCCCACCCCCTGGCCGCGCCAGCCTATCATCTGGGGCCACCAGGGCTCCCCTCTGATGGCTCTCGGGTGTTCTGGAAGCTTCGTGGAAAAATAGGATGTTGGGCGTTGATTTCGTCCAATTCCGAGAATATTTCCTTACTAGGATTTCTGAAACCAAAAACAGCGAGAAAACAGGAACTGGCACTTCGGCATCTCGTCAATAGGTTAGTTCCGGAAAACGCATAAATATGACATATCATGTGTATAAAACATGTGAGTATCATCAATAAAGTAGCATGGAACATAAGAAATTATAGATACGTTTGGGACGTATCACGGAGTCAACAAGGGCTTCGAGGTCGGCGAAGGGGATATTCACCAACACAGTCTGCATCTCATCATGCAGTCCGTTCAGAAACCTTTCCTTCCTCTTCTCAGTAGTATCAGTCTCATCCGGGGCGTACCTTGACAGAGTCATAAATCTGTCGCGGTATTCTACCACGGTCATCCGGCCTTGATTCAGTTCACGGAATTCATCCCTCATCTTCTTTATCAGACCCGGGGGCACATGGTACTTGCTGAACTTGAGCTTGAAATCTGCCCAAGTCATGAATTGTCCCGCGTTCATGGCACGGGTGCTTGTCCACCAAGCTCTTGCTGGTCCTGCTAAGTAGTGCGTGGCAAACAGCACTTTATCATTGTCCTCAACTCCAGCCACTTCTAGATTGTTCTCCATAGTTTGGAGCCAATCATCCGCATCAAGGGGTTCCTCAGTCTTGCTGAAAACTGGCGGGTTTGTGTTCTGGAAGTTCTTGAGCTTAGATCCTGGGTGATCATGATGGCCTTGATTGTTGTTGGCAAGCTGTTGAAGTGCTGCAATGTTGGCTTGTCTTTCAGCTCTTTCTGCTTCTCTATCTTCCAGCATAACTTGCAACATCTGCATCATAGCGTCTTGATTCGCGTTGCGAGTTGGAGGGGCCATCTGAGCATTGAGATAGATCATGAGATAAGAGGGAAATTCTCTATGGCTTGTTTTGTGTTTAAGTTAAAAGTTTAAAACTAGAAGTCTTTTCATGATGACACAAACATACATTCATTCATAACAAACAACACACATTACAAGATAACACACTAAGGGTTTTAAGAACCCTTCTTCTCCAAGCTACGATACATGGGGCGGGATACAACTCACACCTACGATAGTGCACAAGTGAAACTACTCCTCATCTACATCTATGGGGAGGTAGTCATCCTCTTCGGCGTCCAGGAACTCGTAGTCTTCCTCCTCGGTGTTCTCATCCTCCTCGAAGTCGTCGTCGTCACTCAGGAAGGCTCCTCCTCCCTGAATGTCTTCTCCATCTTCCTCCATCTTCTTCATCTGCTCCTCCTGGGCCTTGACAGTGGCCTCTAGTGCTGCTATCTTCTCGCGGAGGCGAGTGATGGTGGCGTCCTTCTTGGTACGCTGCTGGCGGAGGGTCCTGCGGCTTTGCCTTGCTGGATGATGTGGGCGCGAGTCTGGTTGGCGTACTCACGGGCGTGGTCGAGATCCTGCCGAGTGTGGTACAGGATGAAGTCGAGATGCTCCACATGGTGCTTCAGCTCCGGGTGGGGTTGCATGTCCATGGGCTCTCCAGCAGAGTTACGCCTCGCGAGGTGAGAAAAGCGAGGGTCCTTGAGTGCCTCCCCGCTCATCCCGCTCAAGCGTGCGAGTCCCTCCTGAAGGGCGCGGGCAAGTCCGTCCAGCCAGTTGCTCTCCCTGAAGGAGAAGAGGATCCTCTCAGAAGTGGGAGGCTCCATCTTGCCCCTCAAGTCAGCGGTGATGATCCACTGCAGCTCTCCTCCTGGCTGGTCCGTGACCTGAACTCCGTGGAACTCCGGCTGCGGGCGATCAAGGTGATCGGACAGGGCGTTGAGGTCGTGCTCGAAGATCAAGCTTCCCCCATTCCCAAGCTGGTAAAACTTCGTGTTCACGGGCTCCATCTGAAAGTGAAGTGAAGGATTAAGTTAGAGAAGTGAACAAGTGTGGCAAAATTTTAGGTACATTTCTAAGGAAGAGCATGACTTCTTATTTTCCCAAAGAACTCAAAGAGAAGACAAAGACTTAGTTTTTCAGAAATACTTCATTCGTTTTTGAAACTAAATTTTCATAACGTCCATTTCTAACTAGGGTCTCCTAAGGTCAAACAATGGCTCTGATACCAACTTGTCAACACCCGAATTTTTAAGTCCAGATGCCTATTATGCCATTCATTGCAACCCCAGGAATATTGTTTTTGCGAGACATAATAGTTAAGTAGCATAGAGTCATCATTCATTACAATACCAACATAGTCATTACACAAATAGGATCACATGATCCAGTCTCATTACAACACTTGATCTATTGATCATTACACAAATAGGTAGCGGAAGCGAAGTAGTAGTGGACTATCTATTACACAGGCAACACTTGACGTTAGAAGCTCCTAGTTGTTGTAGACGTCCTGCTGGTCGTCATCCTCGTACTGCTGTTCGGCTTCATATTCTGGCCATTTGAATAGCCAGGGACAAAGCCGTGAGTACTTTCAAGTACTCGCAAACTAATACTAATGTAAGTACTAACATGGCTATTGAGAGTGTTCTAAGCTCTAAGGTTATTTGCATAAAGCCAATTTTAGTTTAGAAACATTTTAGTAAACAACTCCTCATGTGCTAACTAACTCAAGTGGGAACATTAGTGTCATTCCCACAACTCTGTTGTGATTCAAATTCAAAGTCACCGTTCAAGTTCAAATCCACCATTCAAAAAGATATAAATTCCGATGACGGAAACAGTATGGCCTTTCCAACTGTCCATGACCGTGGACGCGGCTATTCGAATAGGTTTACACTCTGCAGAGGTTGCACACTTGTGCCACAACATTTGATTACATCCGTCAGGGATAAACCCCGAATAATCGTAACTCAGTACGCGGATCATCAACCGTTAACCTTTCACTTACACATCCTAGTATAGGCACCTCTCCCATGAGCTTGGCCTCCCGGTGATAGCCAACTGTTATCCCGGAACCGCACGAGGCTTGGCCGTACAATTCACCTCAATTCACGTCATTTCACTTTCAACGGAGGCAGCCTCGGCATGACCTCTATGACGCTTGTTCAGAGGGAACCCATACTAAGACACATAAATTTCCAGCTAAGCCTTACCCATAATCAGGTATTGTGGGGGTACTCAAGAATTGGAATGGTATTGCATCCAACTCAATCATCAGTTTTTATCCATTTCACCAAGTCAAATTCATGTCATATTCACCTTCAAAATCTTTCAATGGAAATGACTCATCATTCCAAGGTTTTCACCATCATCATTTCACAAACACATGTTCCCATCTAGAGTAGTCAGTTTTAGTTTAGCACTAGCATCTAAATATGAGCGGTGCTAAGTAATTTGCTTTGCTACTAGGCTAACTTTGATACTCTTGTACTAATCCAAATACTAACCAAGTGAATCATTGATACGTCTCCAACGTATCTATAATTTCTGATGTTCCATGCTTGTTTTATGACAATACCTACATGTTTTGCTCACACTTTGTAATGTTTTTATGCGTTTTCCGGAACTAACCTATTGACGAGATGCCAAAGAGCCAGTGGCTGTTTTCTGCTGTTTTTGGTTTCACAAATCCTACAAAGGAAATATTCTCGGAATCGGACGAAATCAACGCCCAACATCTTATTTTTCCCGGAAGCTTCCAGAGCACCGAAGAGGGGCCAGAGGGGAGCCAGTGGGGGCCCACCCCGCAGGACGGTGCGGCCAAGGGGGGGCGCCCCCTAGTGTGTGGGACCCCCGTGGCCCCTCCGACTCCGCCTCTTCGCCTATAAGATGCTTCGTGACCTAAAACTTCGACACCAATTGACGAAACTCCAGAAAGACTCCAGGGACGCCACCACCATCGCGAAACTCCAATTCGGGGGACAGAAGTCTTTGTTCCGGCACCCTGCCGGGATGGGGAATTGCCCCCGGAGCCATCTCCATCGATGCCACCGCCATCTTCATCGCCATCGCCGTCTCCCATGATGAGGAGGGAGTAGTTCTCCCCCGAGGCTGAGGGCTGTACCGGTAGCTATGTGGTTCATCTCTCTTCCATGTACTTCAATACAATGATCTCATGAGCTGCCTTACATGATTGAGATCCATATGATGAGCTTTGTATCACTATTAATTTATGTTCTACTCTAGTGATGTTATTAAAGTAGTCTATTCCTCCTCCATGATGTAATGTTGACAGTGTGTGCATCATGTAGTACTTGGCATAGGTTATGATTGTAATCTCTTGTAGATTATGGAGTTAACTATTACTATGATAGTATTGATGCAATCTATTCCCCCTTTCATAGCTATTGTTCACAGTGTGTATGCTATGTTAGTACTCGGTCTAAATTGCAATGGTCTATCATGCACTCTAGAGGTTACTTAAATATGAACTCCGAATGTTGTGGAGCTTGTTCACTCCGGCTTGAGGGAGCTCTTGTAGCCCTACACAATGAATGGTGTTTGTTATCCAACAAGAGAGTGTAGAGAAAGTAGCATTTATTTATTCAGTTATGTGATCAATGTTGAGAGTGTCCACTAGTGAAAGTATGATCCCTAGGCCTTGTTTCTAAGCATTGAAACACCGTTTCCAACAAGTTCTGTTACATGTTTGCTTGCTGCCATATTTATTTCAGATTGTTATTACCACTCATATTCATCCGTATCACTTGTATTTCACTATCTCTTCGCCGAACTAGTGCACCTATACAACTGACAAGTGTATTAGGTGTGTTGGGGACACAAGAGACTTCTTGTATCGTGATTGCAGGGTTGCTTGAGAGGGATATCTTTGACCTCTACCTCCCTGAGTTCGATAAACCTTGGGTGATTCACTTAAGGGAAACTTGCTGCTGTTCTACAAAGCTCTGCTCTTGGAGGCCCAACACTGTCTACAAGAATAGAAGCGTGCGTAGACATCAAGCTATTTTCTGGCGCCGTTGCCGGGGAGGTAAGGTAAAAGGTATTCACATCCTCCGACTACTAAGCTATTTCCTAGCATTGTTGCCGGTGTGTGAGTGCTCGAAGCTATTTCCTTTAGATCCTGCAATTGCATCTTTTTGTTTCTTGTTTTTCACTAGTTTGGCATAATGGAAAACAACTGTGAGCTTTTTAATCTATTTCATGAGTTAAGACATGGATTGTTTAATGCGAAAATTAAAAAACCTATGGAACCTTATTTGCATGCTAGTAGCAATGATATTAGTATGAACGCTTTGAACGCCATTGTTGCTAATGATATAGAAAGTTCTAAGCTTGGGGAAGCTGGTTTTGATGAGCATGATATTTTTAGTCCCCCAAGCATTGAGGAGAAAATTTTCTTTGATGATACTTTGCCTCCTATTTATGATGATTATAATGATAGTGGTCTTTTGGTGCCGCCTACTATGGAGGATAAGTTTTATTATGATTATACTATGCCTTCTACACTTGATGAGATTAATAATGATAGCTACTTTGTTGAATGACTATGCTTATGTGGAGAGTAATAATTTTATGCATGTAGCTCATGATAAGAATGTTTCATTTGATAGTTATATTGTTGAGTTTGTTCATGATGCTACTGAAAATCTTTATGAGAGAGGAAAATTTGGTTGCAGAAATTTTCATGTTACTAAAACACCTCTCTTTTTGCTGAAAATCTTGAAGTTGCGCTTGTCTAGTCTTTCTATGCTTGTTGCATTATGCTTCATGAATTTGTTTATTTACAAGATTCCTTTTCATAGGAAGTGGGTTAGGCTTAAATTTGTTTTGAATTTGCTTTTTGATGCTCTCTTTTGCTTCAACTCTTATTTCTTGCGAGTGCATCATTAAAATTACTGAGCCCATCTTAATGGCTATAAAGAAAGCACTTCTTGGGAGATAACCCATGTGTTTATTTTACTATAGCACTTTTGTTTTATATTTGAGTCTTGGAAGTTGTTACTACTGTAGCAACCTCTCCTTATCTTTATTTTATTGCATTGTTGTGCCAAGTAAAGTCTTTGATAGTAAGGTTGATACTAGATTTGGATTACTGCGCAGAAACAGATTTATTGCTGTCACGAATTTGAGTAGTATTCTCTGTAGGTAACTCAGAAAAATCTGCCAATTTACGTGAGTGATCCTCAGATATGTACGCAACTTTCATTCAATTTGAGCATTTTCATCTGAGAAAGTTAAGTGCCCCATAAAATTCATCTTTACGGACTGTTCTATTTTGACAGATTCTGCCTTTTATTTCACATTGCCTCTTTTGCTGTGTTGAATGGATTTCTTTGTTCCATTAACTTTCAGTAGCTTTGGGCAATGTCCAGAAGTGTTAAGAATGATTGTGTCACCTCTGAACATGTGAATTTTTGATTATGCACTAACCCTCTAATGAGTTTGTTTTGAGTTTGGTGTGGAGGAAGTTTTCAAGGGTCAAGAGAGGAGGATGATACAATATGATCAAGAAGAGTGAAAAGTCTAAGCTTGGAGATGCCCCCGTGGTTCATCCCTGCATATTTCAAGAAGACTCAAGCGTCTAAGCTTGGGGATGCCCAAGGCATCCCCTTCTTCATCGACAACTTATCAGGTCACCTCTAGTGAAACTATATTTTTATTGGGATTTCTAGTTTCGTGCCCCTGGTTCGTTAGTTGTACTCAGTTTTTCCCAGCCTCTTAACTTTTTCTCAGTTTTCCCCTCCCTCTAGTTTGAAACCCCTTTCAGAGGCTCGGACGGGAGGGTTTCCGTCTGTTCAGAGGCCTTCCATTACCGGTGACGGCTAGGGAGCCGCGGTGGTTTTGACTTGACCGTTGCTTTCGAAATGTGTTGACTATTGACTGGAAGAGCTGACCCAAAGCTTTCCCTCCGTCCGAGACTGGAGGAGCTCACACACCGCCCCTCCGCCGCCACGCCATCCTACCCACCTACCTTATGGCGTCGTCCGCCGCCGAGCCGGCCCCGCCCCCCCCACCACCCCCCGGCTCCGCCTCCACCGGATCTGGATCTACCCCTGTCCTCTTTGTAATTCCGTCCGGTGTGCGGACTATTCCCGCCAGCCGTGGAGAAGACCGGGAATCGGAGGGATCTAACGCATGGATTCCATCTCGGGTAAGCATCGTCTCGCCTATCCCATGTGAATTAACGAGTAGGCAGTTTTTGAGCGCCAATCATTGTTGCTCAACTAATCTGCGTTGCTTTTCGAATAGGATGGATCCAGCGCGGCTTTTCGGCTGGTGGTTAGGCTGGATTCTAGCTTTACGCGTGATTCTAAACGCCGTAAGACCGGGTTTAACTTCCCTGCGGTGGTTGCAACCACCATCTCGTTAACGGATTTCAAAGCTAACATCTACGATAACTACACCTGGAGCTCTCTCGATGCAGTTCATTTCGAATATTTCAACAGCTCGGAGGGAAGATTTGTTCCACTAATTTCCAAAGACGATCTGGGATTTCTTTTTTTGCTTTGAATGCTTCTTGCCGGTTCGGTAAAATTCGTATCCATGTGGACAGGGGCCGGGCATCATCTCGGTGCTCGGGGCATCATCGGGTGGTCGAGCATCATGTCTCTCTACTGTCGCTGCCTCTGCTAATAGTGTGCGCCATGGCGCTCCTTGTAGGTCCACGAGCAGCACCATCTGTCCCCGGTGCTAGTGGTAGCCGGATCATTCGTACGGTCGATGTGGAGGACGATGCGGACATTGAGGATCAGCCTCCTCAAGATGATGAGGATGAGTTGATGTTTCCTGAATTGGTAGATCGATGCGGTAAGCGTGCAATGGAGGATCAATACATGGAAGATATGGCTTTTGGTGCCCGATTTGATGACACTGATGATGAAGAGAAGAATGAGAATGATGACAGCCTCGTTTTAGCCGATTACGAAGGTGAAGACTTGCCAACAATTGAGTGGAACAGGGAGAATCCCCAGCTTGTAGAAGGCACCGTGTTTCAAACGATGATGGACTGCCGTAATGCAATTACTACATATCACATTCTCACTAAGAATAATTTTGAGGTTATTAAAAGTGAGCCATGTAGGTTCACAATTAAATGCCCATACCTAAGGTGTAAGTTTAGGCTGCATGCATCCACAATGCGCAGAAGCAACTTGGTTCAGGTACTACGCCAACCAGTTGTGTATTTAGATCACGGTGTAAAATTTGTTATCTATTACTGACATCCCTTATCATTATGTTTCGGATAAAGAAGAATAAGGAGATCCATAGGTGTCCACCTCTAGGGGGAGAGCCAGAGCTGAAAACAAAGCTAGCGAAGACTAGGTGGTTGGCAGATGTAATCCTAGATTGGTTGAGAGAAAATCCTTCACTTGGTCCAACAAAGCACTCGTAAAAAGGTGGTTGAGAAGTATAAAATGGAAGTACCTTACATGAGGATGTTCTATGCAAAGGAAATGGCTCTTGACAAGATCAATGGTCCATGGAATGAAAGCTTTCAGCTTGCTTTACACTTTCAAAGCTGAAGTGGAGATGGCTAGTCCAGGCAGTGTTGTAGCGATAGACAAGCATACAGTTCCCTACAAATTGAAAAGCGGGAAGGTAATGCACAAGGAATGTTTTAGAAGGGCTTTTGTTTGTTTCAAAGCGTGCTGGAAAGGCTTTTTGGACGGTTGCAGGCCTTATTTGGCCGTGGATGCATCAGCTCTTCATGGCAGGTTTAAAGGACAGCTAGTTGTCTGCTCACTGCAGTTGATGGACATAATTGGATGTTCCCTGTTGCTTATGGCGTTTTGGAGGTTGAGTCACAGGAAAGTTGGACTTGGTTTCTGCAGAATTTGCGTGACCTTATAGGTCATCCACCAGGACTTGTTATCCACACAGACGCTTGCAAAGATTTGGAGACTGCGGTAGAAGCAGTATTCCCTGGAGTGGAGCATAGGGAATGTATGCGACACTTGGAACAGAATTTTACAAAGAAATTCAAGGGTAAAGTTTTTATCGACAACCTATGGCCAGCTTCATACACATGCAGCTCTAGGAAGCATCTCGTTTCATTTGGATGTGTTGTATAAACAAAAACCCGGGGTGAAGGAGTACTTGGATGAACATCATGGTAGGGTGTGGTCAAGAAGCCAATTCAATGAAATTTGCAAGGTAGACTATGTAACAAGTAACCTTGCGGAGAGTTTCAATTCAAAGGTCAAGTCATTGAAAGGGCTTATGCTATGGCAAATATTTGATAAGATTAGGCAGATGATCATGATAAAGATCGATCTGCGTCAAAGAATTGCATCCACAAATTATGTTGGCCATCTCATGCTCCCATCTTTGATTAAGTCTTTGCATGCCAGGGCAAAACAATTGAGGATGCAATGCGTCGAAAAGGAATGGAGGCTGAGGTAACCTACACCGACAAAGAAAACAGTGCGATGGAGGTATCCAAGTGAGTTTGGTTGATAGGACATGCCATTGTAGGGGATGGCAGATCCGTGGGATACCCTGCATACACGCATTGTTTTTCATGAGTGTTATAGGGGGTGAAGATGGTGAAGTTGATCAGTATGTGTCAGAGTATTTCTCTGTTGCCAAATTTAGGGTTGCATATGCTATGAATGTTCCTACCTTGTTGGGAAAAGACCAATGGATGAAAGTCGATCCAGGCTTCAAACTGTACTCTCCAGTATTGACTAGACCGGCAGGTAGGCCGAGGAAGAATAGGATCAGAGCTAGTGTAGAGGGTGGTGCACCGATTCGAAAACGTAAGTTTAAACGTTGTGGAATCCCTGGACACATTGCTAGGCTTTGTAAAAATGGAGTTGACCCAGCTTTTGGAATGGAAGATCAGGCGGGAGCAGAAAATGCAGAGGAGAATGAAGCAACAATTCAACTTGAGATTGAAGCAGCAGTTCAACATGAGGTGATTGAAGCAGCAAATGCAGAGGAGATTGAAGCAGCGAGTTCAACATGAGGAGATTGAAGCAAGCAAATGCAGAGGAGATTGAAGCAGCAGTTCAACATGAGGAAATTGAAGCAGCAAATGCAGAGGAGATTGAAGCAGCAATTGAACATGAGGAGATTGAACCGATGGATCGAGAGCAGAGGGAACAGATGGATGTAGAATGGCTTCAACCGATGAGTCTAGAGGAGAGGGAACAGTATAGTCGAGAATGCCTCAAAAGTAGTAAGGCCATGATAGAAGCTAACTTCGAAGAGTACATGGCAGAAGAAAAGGCACAAGCTTTGCAGAAGAAGAAGAACAAGAAAGAGGGCAAAAGGAAGGTAGACACCGGTAATATCCCTGGTAGGGTTACCCGGAGTAAGGTGGTGGCCCCGGCGAGTCACACCAGGAGCAAGAGAAAGATTTTATTCTGAACAACTAATTTGAATTGTATGAACAATTTGTATTGTGGTTCCCTTTGTATTGGGGATCCCTTTGTGTTGAACAATTTGTATTGGGGATGCCTTTGTGTTGAACAATTTGAATTTGTATGAACAATTTGTATTGTGGTTCCCTTTGTATTGGGGATCCCTTTGTGTTGAACAATTTGAATTTGTATGAACAATTTGTATGCCACATTTAAGCCACATTTATCATTTTAGGGTTTTAGGGTTTTAGGGTTTTAGGGTTTTAGGGTTTTAGGGTTCAATTCAAAATAATTCAAAACATGGTGGAACCTTCCCATGGAGCCTTGTTATGTTACCTACAACCTAGAGAAATAATAATGGAAAAGGAAATATAGAGATATGAAGTTTTTATGCCAAAAGCTTCAAAACCACTTCCTAGTCCATGAGCTACTAGATATGAAGATGCAGGGCTTTCGCTCAATACACCTCCCAAATACCCACTATGCTTACAAACTTTGTCCAAATGAGTCCAAATTCGTCACACTTGTGTATCTTTGAGTTGCAAACAATATCTAGTCGGCCAAAATGTTATATATTGTTCAAATAACACAATTTTACAATTTTTATGCCAAAAGCTTCAATTTCCCTTAGTTCGTTTATTATTTGGGTGCCCCTGTTTTACTTAGTGTTACTCGGCTTTCCCCTCCGGGCCCACTTGTTTTACTCGGCCATACTCAGCTTTGCCCTTCCGATAAACATTTCCTCACTTTTCCCCCTCTTAGTTCTACTCAGTTTTCCTAACTTGTACTCACCGGCTGATCTCTCGATTGGTCGAGATGTATGTCACACGGATCTTGGTTAGTTGAAAGCTCAACGAACGCTTGCACCGTTCGATCATTTATGATCGGACGGCCCGTATCTCTCTCTCTACCACGATGGACGCATACGGAGACAAGAGCAGAGCACATACCTACCAACCCCGGGCAGCCGCATATTCCGAGCCGCATCCTCCTCTCTCGTATTTCCTCTCTTACTACGGCGGTCGCGGCGGCGCGGATCTAACCGTGCGTGCGGCGGCGTGCGGCGGCGCGGATCTAACCGTGCGTGCGGCGGCGTGCGGCGGCGCGGATCTAACCGTGCGTGCGCCATGGATCTAAGAGTGCCGGTGAGGATCTAACCGTCAGAAATAGTTGAAATATCTCTCTCTGTCTCTAACCGGTGAGGATTCTATTCTCAGATCTGTTGAATGATGAAGAACACCAAGACGGCGGCCGTGCCGACAGTGGTCATCGATGCCACGAACATTGAAGCCATCGCCTACAACATCGCTTCGACGGCGCAGACCCAGCCTTCAATGTCGGAGCCTCGTTGATGTCTCACTTCCGGTGCCGAGAGTGCGACCGATGCCAAGACGATTGAAGCCATCGTCTACAACCGCGCCGCAAAGACGCCGATCCAGCCCTCCGCAGATCCGTCGCCGATGAAGTACACCAAGACAGCGGCGGTTCCGACACCGGTCATCGATGCCACGAACATTGAAGCCATCGCCGATAACATCGCTTCAACGTTTGATGGCGCGGATGACCGTGTTCGACGCCGCAAATTGGGATAAATTATGATAAATTTGTATTTTTCAATTTCCAAATGGGATAAAATTGTTCGAACTACTACCTCCGTCTCAAAAAAAGCTTCTCCACGTTCTTGATGTGTCCATGTACATCCGTATGTATGATTTGAATTCTATCCCAACTTGATTGGGAAGATATTGATATGTATTTGATCCGGAGGCTGGTACATGCTTTCACTTTTGGGATCCCTTCACTTTTATAAAATGTTCATGCATTCTAAAATTATCGTGCGCATTACTTAGCACAAGTAGGAAATTGTACACCAAAATACGAGTGCTTAGAGCCACAACAAAATACAAGTGGTTAGAGCCATCTACTGAATAACAATTCTATACTAAATCGTCTACCAGAACCACATAACCGCTAGGACAGGGATGACACCTAATAAAACTGCACAGATGAATCTACTTTTCTCCTCTCCCATCACTTTAAGTTCATGTTCTAGATTTTCTACCACTTGATCAAATACGGCAAGATCTGTCTCAACTCTCAACCTCTCCTTGCGAATAAGCTCTGAATTCTTCTTTTCTTCCTCCACAATACGCTTCAGCTTCGAATATCATCAGGTTTTTATGGGCCAATTCATCACCTAAATTGGCCACCTTCTCCTCCAAATCCATCCTCTCGGCTACACCACTCGGGTTGATTCATCTTGGTATGCAATGTACCATGGATCATCGGCTTGCCCGGCTAATCGTAACAATAATGGAAAAAAGAACAACCGAAATCACCCCAACGAGGCCATGGCGGAACTTCAAATTCAACGGTAGTACGGAGAGCTGAAGCTAGATACCCGCACTTCCGACGAGGTAGGAGAAGTAGAACGTGGCCACGACATGATCGAATCCCCACCCTCGCCGGTGTACCCGCTACGACCGGACATTGAGGACTATTTCGTACCCGCAAACTCCAATAAATTACGGGAACCGAATCGATTAGGGGCGGGGGAGGCGAAGCGGAGGTCTTACCAAGCTATACCAATTGGTGCGCGGAACAAATCCCGGTCGTCGTGGGCGGCGGATCTTCTTGCGGCGGACTTTCCTGCGGTGGGTACAATGCGTGCGGACGAAACAAGTGCTTGGAGCCGTGGTTGACGTGCAGCGCCGCAGTTCGTCCGACGCCGCCGGGGACGAGCCGGCGGCGCGACGAGGCGCCGGCGATGGTTGCTCCGTCCGACGGTGGGGAACGAGCTGCCGCCGGTTCTCCGGTCTAGCTTAAGAATAATTAATTAGCGAACTTGTTGCTTCTCTCTATGATATTCTCTAAAGACATATATCGGAGCGGCAATATGTGAGTTTTCCCGAAAAATAGACGACCCACCGGTCATTGGCTGCGCAGGCCCCACGGAGCGGCAATATATGATTTTTTCTCTCTAAATAAGTAGACGATCCCACTCGGTCATTGGCTGCGACAGCCACACGGAGCGACAATATGTGTCTTTTCCCGAAAAATAGACGACCCCACTAGTCATTGGCTGCGGAGGCCCCACGGAGCGGCAATATATGATTTTCTCTAAATAAATAGACGACCCCACTCGGTCATTGGCTGCGGCAGCCCCACGGAGCGGCAATATATGTCTTTTCCTGAAAAATAGACGACCCCACTCGGTCATTGGCTGCGGAGGCCCCACGGAGCGGTAATATATGAGTTTCTCTAAATAAATAGACGACCCCACTGGTCATTGGCTGCGGCAGCCCCACGGAGCGGCAATATATGTCTTTTCCTGAAAAATAGACGACCCCACTCGGTCATTGGCTGCGGCAGCCCTATAGAGCGGCCCCATTTGTCATTGGCAGCACCGCGTATAAAATCATGAAATAAAACGGCCCACACGTCGGCCGATAGATGGATGGCTGCTCCGACGTGTCTCCCGACCCTACCCGTTAGCACGAGACGGTCGGGGAGGAGCTGCCCCGTGCGGCCCCACCCGGTCGTACTAACGGTCAAGGCCTCGACCCGACGGCTACCGGCCGTTCCAGCACTTGTGCGTGTTTCAAACTAGAGGAGGGGAAAACTGAGGAAAAACTAAGGGACTGGGGAAAACTGAGTACAACTAACGAACCAGGGGCACGAAAATAGAAATCCCATTTTTATTCCATCACATCTTATGTGCTTTACTTGGAGCGTCTGTGTGCTTTTATTTTCGTTTTTGTTATCTTCATTCTCTGAATAAATTCATGCTTGTGTGGGAGAGAAACACGCTCCTCTGTTGCATATGAATACATGTGTTCTTAGCTTTACTTTTAATGTTTAATGGCAAAAGTTGGAAGCTACTGCACTTATTGTTATCTGGCAGGAAACAGAAAATGCCTCATATTGTCTTGGATAATTTGATACTTGGCAATTTTTTTGAGCTCTCAAGTAGATCATGTTTAAGCTCATGCATCATGTAGTTTGAACCTATTATTGGAGAACTACCGTAGAGCTTGTTGAAATTGGTTTGCATGATTGGTCTCTCTAAGGTCTAGATATTTTCGGGTAAAATTTTTGAGCAACAAGGAAGACAATGTAGAGTCTTATAATGCTTGCAATATGTTCTTATGTAAGTTTTTCTGTACCGGTTCATACTTGTGTTTGCTTCAAACAACCTTGCTAGCCAAAGCCTTGTATTGAGAGGGAATACTTCTCGTGCATCCAAATCCTTGAGCCAAAACCTATGCCATTTGTGTCCACCATACCTACCTACTACATGGTATTTCTCTGCCATTCCAAAGTAAATTACTTGAGTGCTACCTTTAAACTTCCATTCTTTGTCTCTGCAATATATAGCTCATGGGAAAATAGCTTAAAAACTATTGTGGTATTGTATCTTATTTCTTAATAAGTTGCTTGTTGAGCGGTAACCATATTTCTGGGGACGCCATCAACTATTACCTTTGTTGAATATCATGTGAGTTGCTATGCATGTTCGTCTTGTCTGAAGTAAGGGTGATTTATCATGATCCAATGGTTTGAGTATGCATATTGTTAGAGAAGAACATTGGGCCGCTAACTAAAGCCATGAACCATGGTGGAAGTTTCAGTTTGGACACTAATCCTCAATCTCTTATGAGAATATTATTTGTTGTTGAATGCTTATGCATTAACGAGGAGTCCATTATCTGTTGTCTATGTTGTCCCGGTATGGATGCCTAAGTTGAGAATAATCAAAAGCGAGAAATCCAATGCGAACTTTCTCCTTAGACCTTTGTACATGCGGCATAGAGGTACCCCTTTGTGACACTTGGTTGAAACATATGCTATGCAATGATAATCCATGTAAATCCAAGCTAATTAGGACAAGGTGCGAGCACTATTGGTAATCTATGCATGAGGCTTGCAACTTATAGGATATCTTATACATAACACATATGCTTTATTACTACCGTTGACAAAATTGTTTCTATATTTTCAAAATAAAAGCTCTAGCACAAAAATAGTAATCCATGCTTCCCTCTGCGAAGGGCCTTTCTTTTACTTTATGTTGAGTCAGTTTACCTACTTCCTTCCATCTTAGGAGCAAACACTTGTGTCAACTGTGCATTGATTCTTACATACTTGCTTATCTGCACTTATTATATTACTTTGTATTGACAATTATCCATGAGATATGCATGTTGTAAGTTGAAAGCAACTGCTGAAACTTATATCTTCCTTTGTGTTGCTTTGATGCCTTTACTTTGAATTTATTGCTTTATGAGTTAACTATTATGCACGACTTTTGATGCTTGTCTTAAAAGTACTATTCATGAAAAGTTTTGCTATATGTTATCTATTTGTTAGCAACTATAGATCATTGCTTTGAATCACTTCATTCACCTCATGTGCTTCACAATAGTATTGATCAAGATTATGTAAGTAACATGTCACTACAGAAATTATTCTTTTTATCGTTTACCTACTCGAGGGCGAGTAGGAACTCAGCTTGGGGATGCTGATACGTCTCCAACGTATCTATAATTTCTGATGTTCCATGCTTGTTTTATGAAAATACCTACATGTTTTGCTCACACTTTGTAATGTTTTTATGCGTTTTCCGGAACTAACCTATTGACGAGATGCCGAAGAGCCAGTTGCTGTTTTCTGCTGTTTTTGGTTTCAGAAATCCTACAAAGGAAATATTCTCGGAATCGGACGAAATCAACGCCCAACATCTTATTTTTCCCGGAAGCTTCCGGAGCACCGAAGAGGGGCCAGAGGTGAGCCAGGGGGACCCCACCCCACAGGGCGGCGCAGCCAAGGGGGGGCGCCCCCCTAGTGTGTGGGACCCCCGTGGCCCCTCCGACTCCGCCTCTTCGCCTATAAGATGCTTCGTGACCTAAAACTTCGACACCAATTGACGAAACTCCAGAAAGACTCCAGGGACGCCGCCGCCATCGCGAAACTCCAATTCGGGGGACAGAAGTCTCTGTTCCGGCACCCTGCCGGGACGGGGAATTGCCCCCGGAGCCATCTCCATCGACGCCACCGCCATCTTCATCGCCATCGCTATCTCCCATGATGAGGAGGGAGTAGTTCTCCCCCGAGGCTGAGGGCTGTACCAGTAGCTATGTGGTTCATCTCTCTTCCATGTACTTCAATACAATGATCTCATGAGCTGCCTTACATGATTGAGATCCATATGATGAGCTTTGTATCACTATTAATCTATGTGCTACTCTAGTGATGTTATTAAAGTAGTCCATTCCTCCTCCATGATGTAATGTTGACAGTGTGTGCATCATGTAGTACTTGGCATAGGTTATGATTGTAATCTCTTGTAGATTATGGAGTTAGCTATTACTATGATAGTATTGATGCAATCTATTCCCCCTTTCATAGATATTGTTGACAGTGTGTATGCTATGTTAGTACTCGGTCTAAATTGCAGTGGTCTATCATGCACTCTAGAGGTTACTTAAATATGAACTCCGAATGTTGTGGAGCTTGTTCACTCCGGCTTGAGGGAGCTCTTGTAGCCCTACACAATGAATGGTGTTTGTTATCCAACAAGAGAGTGTAGAGAAAGTAGCATTTATTTATTCAGTTATGTGATCAATGTTGAGAGTGTCCACTAGTGAAAGTATGATCCCTAGGCCTTATTTCTAAGCATTGAAACACCGTTTCCAACAAGTTCTGTTACATGTTTGCTTGCTGCCATATTTATTTCAAATTGTTATTACCACTCATATTCATCCGTATCACTTGTATTTCACTATCTCTTCGCCGAACTAGTGCACCTATACATCTGACAAGTGTATTAGGTGTGTTGGGGACACAAGAGACTTCTTGTATCGTGATTGAAGGGTTGCTTGAGAGGGATATCTTTGACCTCTACCTCCCTGAGTTCGATAAACCTTGGGTGATTCACTTAAGGGAAACTTGCTGCTGTTCTACAAACCTCTGCTCTTGGAGGCCCAACACTGTCTACAGGAATAGAAGCGTGTGTAGACATCAATCATGAATCAAAAAGTGCTTTGATAAAACAAAAGTAAGTAAAGCTTGTAAAGTAAAACTGGGAAATAGGATCATGAACATAAAGTAAATGGGGTAATGCCTTGCTCATGGTGAGCTTTGCACTGTGCAAGAGTATTATCTTGCCTTGGTTGGGGAATTGGTTAAAGTGGTCTTCTTCTCCTTGGAAGTAGACCTCCTCCTCCTCTTGATACTCCTTGGTACTAACGTCTAAAATACGAATACGGGGTATACAATCATCATACCAAACTTATATACTAAACTAAGCACACACATGAATCACACAACTTAATCTAGCATCACTCATTACTATTAAGTTGGTGGATTGGTTTTCTTATTTAAGAAAAATAATTTCCTCTCATACTAACTTAGGTGTTACTTTTAATTACTTAGAGAAATAATTTCCTCTCATTATCTTATTAATATTTAATTTCTCTCATGAATAATATATGACCTAGGTTGACCAAAGTCAACCTCTTCATACTTATCATTAAGAAAATGATTTAAATGAGGTGAAGCACCTCATACAATTTAATCCTAACATGGTAAAGATTTAATATCATCAAACAATTCATATGAGACCTAAATGACCAGAGTCTATACGTCATTTTGAAATGTTTGTGACAAGATTTAAATGAGAGAAAAACTCCCATATGATTTATTAATAGTTTTGGACAATATCTTTGACTAGAAATAGCCATATAGTCCTTTAATTAAACTAGGCCATGATCATTCAAAGTAAGCATGGCATATTTTTGTAGAAACAATTAGTGCAAGTGAAATGTGATTTATAGGAGTTGGAATCAACTCAAAAGCATGTTTTGTTGATTTTTAATAATTAATCTAAGTCAGAAAAGTCCCTGTCTTGTTTATTTTGCTACTTTAATTCTACGACAGATCTAGCTTTCAAACCAGTGTAGTTGGATAGAGCTTTTGATAAGCTTTCCAAATAAATAAAAATTTTAAAATTTGGCCAAGTAGATTTGTCCCTATTTATTTTTAAAGTTGACATCAGATTGCAATATTTATCTATTCTGGAATTTCGAATTTGAATTACATGGGCTGGCGGGAAACTAACGGGCTGTGCAGAGAGAGAGAGAGAAATGGGCTGGCCCAGTATCTCTACGGGCCAGCTGACAAGGTGGGATCCACCTGTCAGTGGGGTTTCTCCAGCGAAACGGTATGACGAATAAGAGCCGTGCGATTAGAAGTGCATCGCACGGTCGAGGGAGGGCTTCGTCTCCGGCGAGAAGGGGACTCACTGGCGGCGGAGGTAGGGGGTCTGCGAGCTTGTCGGAGCTCCGGCGGTCGTCGGAGGTGTGCGCAGGGACGTTGTCGTCGATGAGGAAGCACCTGGTAGCAGTTGCGTCGTCTGGGGCGGCTTCCTTCTCCGGCGATCGTTGGCGACGGTGAGCGGCAGCGAGCTTGCAATTGGAGCTATCTGGTGGCTAATCGAGCAAGTGCGGTGGTCGAGGCGAGTCAGTGTGAGGAGAGGAAGCATATGGTGTGCTCGAATTGAGGAGAGGGGCGCTCCTTTTATAGGCGCGGGAGGTGGCCGTGGTGCTCGGATGAGGTGGCCATGGCGTCGGCGGTAGGGGGTCGCAGGGGCACTGGCGATGACGCGAGCTTGCAGGCGACGTCCTTGTGGTGCTTTAGCGCGTGATTGCGGGGAAAACGAGAGACGGACGCAACGGTGAGCTTGATGGAAGCGTGCAGGTCCGTGGCGGGTTGCGTCGACGGTGACGACGGCCACGGTCTTCCTGCGGTCAAACGGCGATGTCTGCGAGTCTCCTGGAGGTCTGGCGCGGCTACTGGCGAGCGGAGCAGGCAAGTGGAGGCGAGGTGCGTCGGGCGTCGTCACGCTCTGGCGTGCCCGTGGCGCTCGCCGTGCGCGCTCTGGCGCGTGCGTGCACGTCACTGGCACGTCTGGGCGCGTCGCGTTCTGGCGTGTCCAGTGCAATGCTTGGTCAAGTCTGGTGTCCAGGCTGCTCAGGAGAGTGAGAGGGGTGTGTGTGACATGGTGGTGTAGGCTGGAGAGGAAGGGTGAGGGCGATGGCACGGGGTGGCCATGCCATGCCACGGCATGGTCATGCCCTTGTCAATGTGAGCCAGTAGAGGTGATGGAAAGTGGTGGCACTGGTGCTGGGAGGTGGAGAGGGTTGCCAGAGCATCAGAGGAGGGCCAGAGTGGACTTGGTCTCCTCAAATTTTCTAGCATGGGCTTCATATTACACCATGCCTACAAGGTGTTTGGTTAAATGCCCGAAAGAAAATAATTTTTGAATTTTGGAAAGATTTTTGGTGCATTGTAAACATATATTATTAGAAGTAGATTGGTGGTGGTGGTGGTCAAAATGGTGTTGATTTGTAAAATCACATATTGCATGTGATCTTACATATGTTTCAAAGTCTCCACTTTGCTTACTTCCCGTTTGAAATTGAGAAAGAATTTGGGGTGGTGGTTATGGGCAAAGTTGTTCTCCTTGATGTTGTCTTGGATGAGGTGCAAAGAGTTGGCAAAGTATAGAAGGGAAATCTCAAAAACCAGGGGCTCAAAGTGGGCATCAGGCTAAAAAATGGCACAAGTGACCATAATTGCATGTGAGCTCATATTTGATTCAAATTTGATTTGAGTTGAGTTTGTTTGCTTCCAAAATTATTAATAAGTGTTTAGTATCCATTTACAACTAATGGTGCAAACCAAAATGGTTTAGGTTAAGAATTTGCAAAAATGGCATAAGCCATATGTGTGTGTTGAGTTGATTTTTATATTTTCTTTTTCTTTGTATTTGGATGATCAAGAGATCATGGTTAGGGTTTTAGAGTAAGTGTAATCACACAAGCAAGCATCATGGCAAAAAGCACACTCAAATAATTAATAAAGTGATCTATATGCATAGTCCTATATGATAAGAAAAAGTTTTTGTTGGTTCTAAATTTTGGATTTTTGGAACTCTCTCTTGCTTTGTTTATTGAAAACTTGGGATGTTACAAAGGTTGACTTCGACCAAGTTGTTCTCTTGCATGAGTACAATAGATCTATGTAAAAAGATTAGAAAGTTTAGTTTAGAAAAAGTTAACAAAAGGGGCTCAAAGTAGGTATGATGTTAAAATTGTCACATGTGACCATTATCACATGTCACTTGAATTTGAGTTTTCCTTTGATTTGATTTGAGTTTCTTTGGTTCAAAAGGGTTTGTTATTGGTTTATTTATGTTTCCCAATCATTGGAACAATTTAATATGGCCTTGGTTGAAGATTTGCAAAAATTACCATAGCCTCATATGAGGTGTTATTTGCATTTTCTTATTCTTCTAATTTACTTCACTTGATTACTTGGGCATGGTTTAGGGTCCATTTTGGGTTAGATTGAGTTTAGTAATGGTTTCAAACCATTTGGGTAAAGTAGGCGGGCATAGGTCAAGATTTACCATTATGGCTATGTGCCACATATGCCTCTAGGTATTAGTTTTATTTTCTTTTTGTTTCACATTTGATTTAGTTGGTAAGTGATAGGTTAGGTTTATTGAGGTTTTTTTCAACCCATCTAAACAAGGTAGAACTTGGCATAGCTCATTATTTGGCAAATATGGCTATTTGCTCCCATAGGCTTTTCTTTTTAATTTAATCTTTGTTTATTTTGTTTTGTATTGGATGGTGAAAGAAAGGTAAGGTTTAGGGTTTAGGAACATTTCCAAGTACTTCACATAAGCATTATGGCAATAGCACAACATATAAGCGTGAGTACTATGCACATTACTTAGTTTAATAAAAGTTTTTGTTGGTTCCAAAATTTGAAAAATGGAATTTATTTTTCTTCTTTGTTTGAAAATTATGTTACATCAACAGAGGCAAGAGGACTTGGTAATGATATGAATGATCATCACTTGTTATGGGATCTCCACTCTCACTTTTGATTGTCTTCATAAATGTCAACCACCTTGGATAGATGGCATCAGCTAGGTAGTAATCTTTGTTATAGTGGTGGACACCGATCTCATAGTTGCACTTTGGAGCATAGCCTTCCAAAAGTCCCATAAACACTGACTGCAAAATATTGATGTCATTGTAAGATCTCATCATACCAAAGAAAGCGTGTCAAATCCAGAGGTTATAATCAGACACAACTTCAAAACACCACACTGCAATATCCATGATGCCCTTCGTACAAACCTTGCACAAGAAAATGGACAATTCTTACATGACCAAGGCATAAAATCGATAGTTCCAAGCATCTTAAGAAATTGTGTCATGATATGAGTTGTTTATGCTTTATTGCATCCTACCAGAGAGCTGGTTTTGGACTTGACTGAACACTAAGTTAATTCTTAGCTGCTAGCTGAGAATTAGAAAATGCATAAACTAATAAAATTTTCTAAGGAACCATAATTCAACGGGGCTGAAATACATAGTGAAATACACATAATGTTGCCTCAAATAAAAATTCCTTACTTGTAAGTAAGGTGATCTACAGATTTCACAAGCAACTCGAGTGTATCCGACACAAAGATCCACATCGACTTAATAGCGCTTATCGCACACGCCACTTGTTCTTCGGATTCCTCAAGTTCACCATGACCCAAGCATCAACGGCGTGTGCGGCTACGTTCACATCCTATAGGCGGCGCTCAAGCACATCCGCCTCCTCCCCCTGCCCCACGCACACCTCCGGCCAGCAGTCGTCCTTCCCGCGCAGGTTGGCCAGCATGCTCCGCGAACAGAGCACCTCGCTACCAAATTGTTGCCTTCCTTCCTTCGCCGTTCGATCGCGGTGGGCAGCGAGGCTGCATCGACGCTGTCCATGGTGACGGTGCCGCACTTGACGACGACGGCTGTCACAACATGCAGGGCATCGATGGCAACGTGAACCATGGCAACGACGACAGTGGCGCACCTGTAGGTGGCCTTGGCAGGGTCGTCAACCTTGGTTGTACGGTAGAAGGGCCACACAAGGTCGTGGCGGTGGAACGTTGTGTGGCTGGAACCCATGTTCGCTCCACTTGTGAAGACCAGAAGTGTGGAGATCGATCCTTGTCTAGCAGCAGGTGGCAATCTATCCTGCTTACTGGAAGAAGGCGAGAGACATGGATCGATCCTTGGCTGGAAGGAGAGAGAGCGCACACGAATCCGTGATGTGGTTGCTAGCTTTTCTTTTTGCAAAATACCGGGTATACATATTTGCTTGATTATTGCGATTGGATTGATAAACAATAAATAAGATTCTACTTTATCAGAGCAACGTGTCTATTTTATTGATTCTGACTTGATGCGCATTAAGTAAGTTTCTATTTTTTTCCGAGCGACGTGGGATGGCATTCTGTGAGCGATCTATGGTTAGGATTGCTCCAAAGTTTGATATCAAAGTGACACACCATCACTAACTCTAATATAATAATCCCTATGAAAATTAGCACAAGAGTGTTCTTTACACAAGACCCCGCAGATTAACGATTTGAGATAAGAGTAAAATAAGGGAAATCGGTAACTTCCTAAACTAACATAACAAATCTCACAGATCTCTCTGGTTGACTCTCCATATATGTGCATCCAGGTTAGATTAAGGAAATAAAAACATTGCTTCCTAAATCTAAGGAATCGTGGGGTCATGCATTAGGAATCTCAATTAATTTTTTCTTTTTTGTATGGATTTTTTTCACGCATATCGTGTACAAGATGACCGGTAGAGGGGGTAATTGAAAAAGAGCCAAGCTACAATCTTATATTCTGAAACAAATGACAAAAATCTATAGGCATTATAGAAAGGAACAGAGAGAGTAGTAAAGATATACCGGGAGTGGTGTTTTGGAACATGGGTGCATATGATCCCTATATTTTGTAACACATGTTATGTATATTTTAAATTTGAAAAAATTGAAACAAAAAATTTGTACGTACATCTTCACGTGCTACACGCTCACAAAGTCGTTTCGTAAAAAAATCGACTTATCATGTGACGTGTGTAAAAAAGACAAAATTCAATGCTAAAAATAATGCTTTTCACAAGATAAAGTTTCTCCTTTTTACATAGACCACAAAAAATATTGGTTTTTCGTGAAACTTAGCGAATGCACATACATTATGGAGATGTACATGTAGAATTTTTTATCCAAATCTTTTAATATTTCGAAATATGTTTTTTTTGGTAGAGGGAGCATACGCACCCGGGAGCCGAATTGAATTTCCGAGATATACCAATGAACTAAGCTTAAAAAACTATGCGCCGGAAAATAACTAAGAGAGGAATCAATGGCAAGTACACCGTTACGTAGAAAATAAATCATTCTTTGCGCCGCGACATCTGCGTGCTTGACATGTGGCCCATATTATCAGCTTTTTGGCAAGTTATTAGACGGTGCATGTTATCTATAAGTTCTCAAATAGGATATACTACTGGTTAAGAAATTCTTAAATGTTTTGCTGACAACTATCATCCTTGGGGCTGAGTACAATGTGCAATCAGTTTTATTTCAGGTAATATATTTTCCTACATTGACAAAGGTAAAAAAGGCATCACACCTTACTGACAATATCAGTGTCTACAATAGTCATATTACATCCCGGAGATAATTCTGATAATAAATGCGAAATGAGGGCTTCACAATGAAAAATGTGTTTATGAATTAGGAGATGACGTCAATATAACTATATATGAATGTATAAATGGCAGTTGTTGAGATAGATATCTTGATTATGCGTTGCTCAGGGCATGTATAATGGTTATATCTTAGCAATGACATGTTGGATAAACTAGTTGAATGCCCGTGCGTTGCTACGGTTTTTGAACATAAAATTCAAGAATAAGACATAGTAACATTAAATCGGCACATGAAAAAAAAACACAGTCACTCTCTACCCCTAGCCCACCTCCTCCCATCTTGACGCTTTCGAGCAATCTCCCTAAAATATCTCTCCTAATCTCGATACAGAATTTTTCGAAGAAGATTCTTTTTCCTAAATTGTGTTCAAATCGAGCATATATATTTTATAACATTATATATGTGCTAACAATGTCATTTTGTCTCATCGAGTTTGTTTTCATCGTAGAGATACCATTTTTTTGCTTGCTTCTAGCTTATATTCACGGGGGTGGTAGGCTGCCCATTTCACGAAGATCAAAATATTATATGTTTAACAACAAGCAATAACAGTAAGCTAGAATAACAAGCACACATCAGCGACTCTCTCTCTCTCTCTTTTTCTTTATCCCTTTCTTCCTAATATCCTCGCCGCATGCCACCTGTTGTCTTCTCTTCCCACCACGATCACTCACACAACAAGCTCCACGGATGCATGTTCTCTTGCAGCAGACGCTCCGGGATCACTCACATTATCGAGTTGGGTTGTTGATATTATAGTATGGTGAAAACAAAAGAGAGCACAAGCCATGATAACATCTACAATGGTTATCATGCTTCTGCTTCACTTTTCAGACATCAATTATCTTTGTTTTCAGAAGATTGAGACTAAATTTCTGATCGCTGCATTTGCGCAATAAAGCATTAACGAACAGAAACTTTTTTTTATAATGTAAACAAAGATGATGTTATTTTCAGTTAACTACTGAGATAGCTTCAAATATAGTATGAATATATGATAATAATTTAGGCATCAATAGTTCAATCCCACGTCAGAGAGTATAGAAACCCATAAAAACCCAAGAGCGTGTTGCTTCTCCTTCTCTTGTGTCCATATGTATTGTGCCATTGCCCATCTCAAGTTCTGAAAAAAGGATAATAAACATAGTGGACTACGAATGCCGATGATGATTCAGTTGAATTACCAATACCAGGACCAACTGAATAAAAGCCTAGCTGAGAGGAAAAATACCAGAAATAAGAAAGAAAAGAAGAAACATAGCATCCTCACTCTGAGAAAGGGCCTGGTTTGCTCTTGTTACTGCGTCCGGATGGTTACCATCATTGGCGGTGGAGGCGGTTCCCTCCCGCGTGATTGCTTCCCTGCTGCTTCTCGCTCCCGGCTTGTTCTTCCCGTTTTGTTGGGCTCGTTTCATTGGTCACGGTGAGACGACGATGATGTGTGCAAGGCCGTGGTGTCGCGCGTTGGTGGGCGGCAAGTTTGGTGGAGCATGATGGAGCGTCTGGGGCGGGGATTTGGGGGTTGGGAGAAATCCTTGTCGGTTGGCGCTGCCCTCCCTTCCCGAAGGACGTCGGGTGTACTCCTTCCCCTCACCCCTTCACGTACCGGGGGAAACCCCAGGACCTGTCTGAGCAGCAGCATCGTCATCATCGCATTCCTTCTTGATGGTGTTGCTTGGTACGGGGCACATCAGAGTGCTAAGAACGTGGTGGGAATTCTCTGGAGGGTGCAGAAGTTGCGGGACATTTTCATTTTCGTTGATCCAATATTGTTGACATTAGTTTCTCTTTTGTTTCTTTTGGGCTTGCTTGTCCCGAGGCTCCGGCAGTTTTATTGTGTGGTTGCTATATTAATATACCGGAGCAAAAGCCTATTTCGAGCGTAAATGAATACACAAGAAAAACCTCTTTAAATGAGACTTTATATACGAAAATAGCATGTTCTGGAGATGTGAAAGGATCTATTCTTCTCACTTTCCTAAGCAGGTCACCTTTCTAAATTATTGCTATGTATCCAAATGTATATAAGCCAAATTAAGTGCTCTAAATTTTCAGCATGTAAAAGATGACCAAGTATATTAGTTAGACAACATGAACCATGTTTGGTTTCACCTCAATTTTGTGTACAAGTATCTTTTCAACTCTCTACCGATATCTAATAAAATTTAGCATTTACTTTTATAATAGTTATTCTTATCGTGAACATCAAAGTGAGAAACAACGATTTAATGTTTTACCCATATATATTTGAATAATTTTTCCCCTCTCCTACCTAACCTTATTTCCTTTATTTCGGTTGAGAACCTAGTAGGACTGTACCTGTATTTCATATAGGCCGAGAAAAAAAAATCTAATTAGCATCAGGATTATGCAATTAAGTGGTCATCACTAACTCTCATACGTTGTCCGTATATCTTCAAAACGCCATGCTCTTCGTGCATGAAACATTACACCTGGTAGATTTCAAAATCTGAAAACTGATCCAAAAAAAATAACCTGTTAATACAAAGAATTTAATAAATTGTAGATTTATTTTTCCAACTAAAGAGGGAAACACAAAGAGAGCATACGAACAATCTACGTTGTATGTTGTTGCTGTGCACTGTGGTACTGCTGCCTGCCTCAGCAAATGATCTATGTTTGTTGCCATGCTCGCTGAGCCATGCGTCTATTCCTGCGGCTGCCCTGGTACATACTCCATGCCGGCCAAATCTGTAGTTCGTAGGAGCAGAAGAACAGAGCCGAGCAGGGTAAGGTGAGCCGTGAGCGCCGAGCAACCGAGATAATCGCGGTCTTCAGATGCTTGGCCGTGCATCGCTCGAACAAACTTGCAAGGAAAATAGAGGGTTGTATTACCATCTAAACAAACACATATGGCTCACATCTTGTAGCCGATCTACACGGTGTTTCTCCTGGAGAGCGCCGAGATCCATCACCGCGAAGTTTTGTAGAAGACTGATCGATTTTGGAGAGGTGGACATGGGCGCCAGTCAAAGATTCGGCGACATCTGTGCTGGTGATGGGAGGCGACAGTGATCTCGCTGGTGCGGCGCCGAAGGTCCGCGCTGGTGCAGCGTAGAAGGTCTGTGCTGGCGTGGCTACGGTCGTCCTCGATGGTGCATGGGCAATGGTCGGCGTCGACGGCGTCGGATGTGCGGTGACGTTTGGGGAAGAAGAACCGACGCGTTCGTGAGCATTTTTGTGATAGGAAAAGAAGGAAGCCAATAATGATTCGATAGGTAGGGTAGTAACGGAATAGGAAAGCAAGATTTGTTTTGATCTGGCAATTAGAGAGCAGGGTAGTAAAGAAAGGAATGTAATAATATTTTCTTTTGATCCGACGTTGAATGTTGAGGTGAAGATGTTGAAAGTAATTGGATGGACAAGATGCTCTGAATCTTCTTCATCAAACGCGTTGTATAACATACGACCAACTCCAATATATAATAGTATAGATGTTGATATGGAGGAGAGAGAATATTGAAAAAGGCTTTACCTTCTCTTAATTAAGAGATGATCTCTTATCAGTTATCATAATCTCTCTCACCATAAATTTAGAATATCTGGTTCCTAAAGATAAAACTAAAAAATAATCTATCGTACATTATCGTATCAACCATTACACATGCCTTCACAGCCCAGCTATAAGATAGGGCATTAATCATGAACTAGAAGGACCTAGCGCGTCTTGCCGCGCCCGTTCTTTGCTGATGTTGTTTAATTTTTTCGAGCAATAGTTTTGTCGGGTTGTACGAAGAGTACAAACTTGACATTTGAATTGAAAAGCCAAAGAATTTAGGCACTTCAATGGACATGTACATCACTGAAGTGATATCGTCTATGACAAAATTTACAATGTACATAAACCACTTAAAACTTTTCTTAGCTCAAAAGTTTAGGCACTTCATCAGAAAAGTGTTTACACCTACGACCAATTTACAATGTACGGAAACCATTTGAAACTCTTCTTAGCTCAAATATGCATATAAAAATAACAGAAAAAGGTTATCACTCCGGTGGGTTGAACCATGTTGTATCTTACATGTAATCAAAGAGTTGAGTTTCCCTTGCGCAATAGAGAAATTCTCCAACACAAAAATACTTATAAACAAATGATGCAACAGAGCTCATCGCATGGTATCCATCCGTGAACGGAAGTAATCGATTACCATCAGGCCTCTGTAGTGCATAATCCATCTATCTGAATGCCACATCAGTTGCAAATATTAGGAAACATCATCCATCAATTGACGCTGAAATCAGGAAAGAACATACTGAGTGGATCAGCCCATAATAGAACAACCAGCAGACGCGGTGCCCCAGCAAGCAGAGCACCGAAGGCGGCCACAACCAAGCAGGTCGATGACAGCTGGACACAAACAATCAAGCGGTTCCTCGGGGATGTACTGAATCAGCCATTGCTAGATTCAAATAGTCTTTTGTACCAAACAACATCATGTACGGGATCAGCTATCACCAGATTGTAACTCTATGTAGATTTGTCGCAGCCTAATCGACAACTCATACCTCAGGGTGTAAGGGTCATGAAAGATGAAGCATACACTCCTTATATAGAAAGAAACATACATACTTTCAGTTTATCGACCATGGTGCCTATCTAGCTAGTAAATTCCAGCAAGGAAAACCAGTGAATGAACAAACCAAAATTATTGGTTCTCTAACATGTAGAAACATTTAGCCGGCAAAAAGGCACATAGATATGCTAAAGTTGTATTCTTGATGGATGGAGTGAACCTCGTATGTTTTCCTATATTTTGACATCCCTTGTTGTAAAAATGATTGATACACCATGGACAGCAAGTTGATGGCATACATATGAACAACTCGAACAACTTTTTTCTTTCTACCTATGAGAAATGCAAGGCCTATGTAAGTACAAAATATTTTTAACACCATACCTGATCCGAGACAACACCAAGTGACCATGTAATTTGATCAACCGATAGTTTAGAGAGAAAACAACCCATGTACAGTATGACAATGTTGCAAATCTAATTCTCCAAGCACATCTGCAACAAAAAGATTGGATGACCTAGGCCTCAAGTAGTTAAAATAGATGTTCAAATAGGAAGACTGAAACGAAGCATATAAGAAGGTACCAAAGTAAACTCTGAAACCACGTTTACTTGGCAAGCAATTCAGAACCCGTGAAAATAGCATGAAGACTTGTAGCAAAATACTGTTCTTCAGTATGCATTACATTAGCAGACTATTTTAAACAAAAGACTACACTAATAGTTTCAGTAGCACATAAAAATAGTATGAAATTCATGTGAGGGTCCAGACATTACTAATGATAAAAACGCCAGTCTACCTCAAAAAACATGACTATTGGATTCTGAAAGGTCAAACAACCTAATAACGATAACATACTGAACATGATTATTTACATAGATAAGAATATGTACTTTTAACCTCCATACCTGATGCAATAAGAGAATCTGAAGTAATGTCAGATATATATAACTGAGTAATGTTGCTTGCTAAATAGTACTATATGTAGAGAAAAAATAATCAGGCTTTGAGCATCAAACAACCCTATTTGGTTACAATTGATTCATCTAATTCTAAGTAAAGGAAGCATGCATTTCATTTTCTGAGTATTAGTGCATATTGCAAAACTACTTACCAGGAATTCTATATGCCAATAATTTAGTACATGTATGGGAGTGTCCCTCACATAAGAAACACTGTGGAAACCATCAACAATCCAAGACAAGGCAACCCATATCTCACATATTGACCTGGAGTGTATCTTAACATGTGAAATTAATTGACAGATTTGAAGCCACACGTAGAAAATATCAGAGTCATGAAAATTAGTATCAGGTTGTAGTCTCTATTTAGCACAATTTGAATCAAGATTCAGAGCACAACAATAAAGCTTATATATATGCACACCATTGTATTCCAGAAAAAGTATATACACATCACTCTTGTAGACAACATTGCTTCAAGATGCGGGGTAAGGTGACGGCATGGTGAGACATGTGAAAGAGTGGTGGAATCCGGCGAGGGCTATGGACGGTCCCGTCTCACACATTTCATTGAGAAGATGAAGACTCAGCTAGGATGTTGGTATTCAAGGGTTGGTATTGAATTGGGGTGTGAATAACAAAACTGAGGTGAACTGAAAATGGCCTCCAATGACAAGCATCATGTTTGGATGTTTATGTAATTGTTTTTTTAATATTTCATGTATGTAATTGGCAATCGAAATCAATGGGTAGCAACAAATTAAAAATCATGTTTGAATGTACAAACATTATAGAATTGTGTACATGTATGAAAACATGAAAATACATCGTGCATAAATTTGAATGACTACGTATCATTTTGCATACACAAATGAAAATATTATGGAAATTCCTAAAAATATGAAGTTTATGTACTACCAAGTACCAACATCACATAAAAATTTATCATAGATCTAGAGCATCAATACCTGAATTTTTATTTTTTATTCCTGAATTTGCGACATACTCGACGCATTGTGTTCAGAACTGCTCACCAAATGTAGTCCTGAAAATCACGAGCTTTGGACTTGTTCGGCTGCAGTTAAACTTTGTTCATAAATGAGAAAGAGGAACCAGTGGCATTTTGTAGCTCGTGAGGTAAATGCAGACCTAACCTTAGACACTAATCACGTGGGAAAAAGGAACGACAGAGCAGAGAAACTTGATCTGGAAACGGGCAGCCAAACTTTATATGAATAAAAACATCCATTGATGAGCAGGGGGACAGGCAGAGCAGAGACCTACAGCGAGCGCGATGGACGAAGCTTGTGCTAGTCGCACGGGATTGCGGAGGCCCAGCAGAAGAAGTTGTTTGGCAGCTCGATTCAGAGGATAGCAAACTTACTGGCAGACCTCATCACGAGCGTGGCAGCCGGCTGGGTGCCATAGGAGCTTGGGCCGCGGCAGGGATCCTTGGAAGCTGAGAACAGGTGGCGGCAGAACTCCTTGGATGCCAAGAAGAGGTGGCGGCAGAGCTCCTTCATACACATCATAGTTAGTTCCAATTAACAGAATAACAAGAATGCACGTAAGTCTTGTGTCATGATTTATGTCAGGAACTCTGTTATGTACAGTTTACACTACCAGAACATTTATCACATAACCGTATTATATCAACCGTTGATCAAAAGACAAAGTTACTCTCTAATTTTGTAACTATAGCATGTTCAGCATCCGTGAAGGTAGGATCAATTGTGCCGTCATAATTGCCATAAACCCACTACCTTAAAGTAATATAATTTCTTTTATCATAATAGTTTATAAACCATGATGTGTTCATTATGCCAAATAATGTTCTGCTATATGCAAATCATTAGTCCCTTCCCATTTTATCTAGTCCCATTGCTAAAGTATTCTTTTTATAAAAGGGATTTTTCCCTGATATCGATCTCTAGTGATGTACCTCAATTATTTTGTCTAGCTCAGACCAACAGTATTTAAATTCCAAGAATCAGATATATTTCTATTTGGCCTAACAAAATCTTTCCCCTTCAGAACAGACTACACAGTCACTGCTTGCAACCTGCATGTATATGTCATCTGCACTGGATCAAACTGGACCATGCCTGAGTGTTGTTGCACCTGCAAAACTGTACTTTGGCCTACAGTCAGATCAAGATTGAAAGTCCTAGCACTAATTTAATTTGGTTCTTTATGCAGCAAAAACAGAGGTAAGAGGTTGGCAGATAGGAACACACACCAACACAATGATTTAGTGCACGGATTGACCATGCCTAAATCGCGGGTACAAAAAGTCATCTATTGTTATAGCGAATTACATGTCCACGAAATGTCAAAGTCTGAATAATTGAAGGGCAAAACTCTAGTTTTCCTACTAATGGTCATGGACTTAGTCAGGTTATGAAGATAATAATCTCCACTGCCCGAATTTCCCCACCAAGCTGTGTGAAAGAAATTAGAGATGGCACTGGACCTTTTTTTTTATTTTCCGCTGTGAAACCCTCATTACACTCGTTGCGGCCGCTGAGCAGGAAGGTCTTGAAGAAAATAAATGCTCATGACACGAAGTTTTTTCTAACGTAATTCTGCAATAAGATGATGTAGCCAACGAACTGTTTTGATAGATACCAAATGTAAGCCGACAAAATTGTGATTTGACTGAATTCTAAACTGAAGACAAGTAAACCAATCAAACATTTAATTTGGAAATTTCATCTACATATTTAGGTGCAAGCCGAGAGTCAAGCATACATTACAAAATAGCACTTCCGCCACTTCGCCAAAACACCCTTCTACATGATCACATAGGCAGTGGTCAATTTATCATATAAGTTGTGTGCTAAAGCAAGCAGGTCTTCAGCCAAAAGATATTGGTGTGAGGGTGTTCCGCAAGCTGCAATACAAGTACATACATAATTAGCTAAAATATATAGCTCATCTCAGAAACTCCACAACGTTGTGTCCGCAGATCTTGATCATTAACCTATAAATTCTAGGCAAATGGATACTAAATAAGATAGATGCGAAAAATCTTATGCTTCAAAGAAATTATACGAACCATAATAAACAATCATCCTAGGCTCCCAACAAACATTGGTGGACAACACTTTAGACTGCATTCGGCTAATAATCATGTCATAGTTCTGTCAAAACACTTGATGAAAGAGAATCATAATAAACAATCATCCTAGGCTCCCAACAAACATTGATGGAAAACACTTTAGACTGCATTCGGCTAATAATCATGTCATAAAAACATTGACAAAATAGTTGTGTCAAAGCACTTGATGAAAGAGCAAAATGACTACTTAATCTGAGCATGTCATCGACGTTCTGGTTGCACCACGTGCCGCAACAACAACGAGAAGCGATGATGACCAGCCAAAGATCTCCCCTGAGCTCGTTGACACGCTGGAAGAAGGTCCCCCTACTGCACCTTGCGGCCTCTCTTTCTTCCGACCCTCTCCACATCAAGAACGAAAGAAACAGGAGCAACGGGAGAGTGAGAAGTAACACAAGATCCATTCATAGAAATACCACTTCTTCAGCACTAAGATACATGACAATCCCGTTAGGAAGTTAGATGCATAACCGAAGAACAAGTAATATCCTAACAATTCCATCCATGTATGGTGTAAAAATTCCAGGCGTGCAATTCTCACTGATATTTAAGATATCAGACACGACATGCACCTGTTAAGAAACACAGAAACCATAATAAACTAATATAAAATCAATAATTAATCTGTACAACATAATTTCCATCGAAATACATAAAAATAACATCATAGTGAATGCAAAAAATTAAAATCTCAGAAAACTAAATAGCCTAGTAAACAACACTAACTTAGTAAGTCAATATCGTAGGCATGCAGACCTAACGCATAAAGTCTTTGTTGTATTTGAGGAAATGTTTCTCCTATTTGGATTTGCAATACAATTAGTCAATAAAAAAAATTAATATCGATATAATCAGATGGGATACCAAGGGGACAACCAACCAAGCAAACATTGAATAGGGCCAGAATTTGGAATTTATATAAATTTTGAAAACCAAGTTATTAATCAATCTGCATAACTGCAATCAAAGCACACTTCACAGTAGTTGTCCAAGACTTGATAAAAATCTCAAAAAGTAAATGCCAAAGTATCTAATGTACGCTACATAGCAGCAAAATCTGGAGAATACACTAACTCCCTTATTTCCACACTAATATAGCAAAATGTCTTACTGCATCTGACTGTTGTTTGCTCAATTGATCTGAGATTTGAGAGGCGTGAGCACGAAACATCCTGGCCATGTGCGAGGTTAAGTTGAAGGCCATCTTGTTTGGGAATTGGGAACCTTGCGTCCAGTGTCATGTGCTGCGAGCCTGCGACAAACAAGAACAACAATAGCGTGATAAAATGGTTAAGATCAATCATATGTGTCTTGTCGAGAGGAAGTTGGGTTGGGGTATAATGCCGTAAGCATGGTGGGGGTGACAGATGATGTGAACCTTGAATGCCAGGAAAGGTACAGAGGTCACTGGCCTTGACGGTAGTGTGGCCGGAAGGCCAATGTCGTCCCAGTGCACCATGATCTCGACATTGTCTGTGGCGTGACAGTTCACCAGCAGCACCGCCATCATTTACCCCGACAAAGGCGCATCCCAGATCTGCATAGCACATCGCACAAACTCGTCTCAATAATGTCATGTATATATTCAGTTTACAATCTTTTACGATGGAAGAATATTCAACAAACTCATGCACCAGTTTACCTCTTGGCTCCCCTCCATCCTCACTTTCTTCCTCTGAACACCAAGACGATCTGCACCAGCACCATCATCAGTTAACCCGTCGAAGAGCAAATCCCAACTGCACAGCAAATCGTACAGAGTAGAAACAATATCACCTTGGTTGACAGCGACCACCTCCTTGTCGGATGGGATGGGGTACGTGTTCTGCCTGTATAATTATTGTTGCCCTCAAATTGCCAGGAATGAGAGCTCTCACCTAATCCACTACCTTCACATAGGAGCAGGAGATAGTGAGCAGCAGAGAAACCATTACGACACAGGGGAAATATTAGAGATCACTACCTCGTCGTCCCACACGGACAACATCAGGTGATTTTCCCTCACCATCGACGCGGCGCGCAGCAGGCCATCATCCAGGCCACCTCTTTGAGCGTCCATAGTGATCCCCTCCTTCTCCGCCCCCTCTATTTGTGCCCCTGCACGCGACCCCTTATCAAGATGGAGAAAGGGGGAGGCAAAACCTGCAGCAAACCGGAAGAATTTGTGAGACGCGAGAGGAGGACCCGAGAACCTGCGCGTGGAGGCCGGTGGAAACGGATCTTGACCTGCGGGGTGGAGGGCAAGGGTGGGGAAGAAAAAAACGCTGACACACCCCTCAACGACCTGATCTGCTCCATGCCGGCGCGGTAGGGCGGAGGCAATGCGTGGCGTCTGCCAGGTGCCGGCGGCGCGGTGGGAGCTGAGCGAGGGTTGGGAGAGTAGGGAGGAGGAAGGGGCGTGTGCGCGTGCGCGTGGGAGAGCAACGGCAGCACGCGACCGATTGTGGATGCCATTGGCAGATTTCCTTTTTCCTCTCTCATCGAGCCAACTCAAGTCCTGACGCGTGGACCAACGAGTTGAGCTGAAGGGAGGCCAGCGACGAGCCGGTGCATGCCATCAGTCTATCGTGGAGCGCTGTGGCATAGGGCAAGTATGCACGCACTTACTTGTTCTCAATATCGCTCACCTCCTTGTACAATGGGCATGCTGGAATTTCATCCGCCTCCGCCTTTCCAATCTACACAAATCGCGGCGGTCGAACAATTGAAGCCCATTTTTAAACCGAACAACAAATGCTCGTGAACAATCTCAGTTCGTGAATCAATGAATATTTTGATGTGCAGGGGTGAGGATTGAGGGTCTGGCTCACCTTTATCTATGTTGGGCGTAGTAGGGGAGGTTGGAGAGCATCGTCTCGTCGATGTCGAACACCTAGACGTCGGCGGTGCCGTCCCCAGCGCGCTCTTCAGCGGCGGCGGCGCGGGCGTAGGCAGATCCCGCGCGCGCGGCAAGCTCGAGGTTGGGGCGCTATTCACCCACGAGTCGGCGTGGCGCGGGCGTAGACAGAGTCCTAGCACGCGACAAGCTCCAGATCGGAATGGTAGGAGGGCCCACCGGAATCAGAGGCGGCAATGGCGACTCGGGAAGACCGGAAGAGAGAGGAAGCGGGACAGGAGGTGGGCGGCTTGGGAGAGTGCGTCGTGCGTGGGTGTGTCCCTACAGAGTTCCAGTCGAAGCCTCAATGAAGGCGGCGAAGCAGGGCAGGGACGGCGCGCGGCGAGGAACAGCTCGTGGCACAGAGGCGAGGCTAGGAACGGGGAGGAGATGCGGCGGGCAAGGAGAAAAGGGGCAAAACGATTTGGGGCTTTGGCAGTAGTGTCCGAAGTTTGCGGCAATGTAGCTGCAAAGTCATGCACGCATAGAAACCGACTATCTAAAAGGGACCTACATTGCAGTTGAAGACTGTACACAGACATGCGGGGCCAAACCAGGCAGCATCGGTGGAGCAAGGAGAGCTCTCCAAAACACTGGGAGCTTAGAGCTCTTTAGTGATACTAGGAGGCAGGCATTGGCGCGGCGGCACGCCGCGCCTGTGGCCTATGATCTGAATCAGCTATGGAAGGGTTGTGCATGGACTGTTCACTATGTGAATCAAAAGTGGGAGATAATATCGGCAACAATGATGTAGTTTTAGCAGTAGCATATGTATGTACCTCTTCCATTCTGATTTCTTCTCCAACACAGTCACTACCGAGGGTGTGACGGTGGATCTAGACTGTACGCAGGTGACAGCGTGAGCTCCATGCCGAGTGAGGCGCAGGACGCGCCCCCTTTGCCCGCTGCAGCTCGGCGGGTGAGCTAGCTGGAGCAAGAGCGACCATGGTATGTGTGGTATCTTATCCCATAGTGCTTTAGCAGTACTGTATTTTTGCTATACCTACCGAGTAGATTAGATTCAGAGTTACTGTATCTAAGAACCTGAAATACGAAGGGTAGTGGGAGAGAGCAGTTTTAATGCTTTGAAACGTTGCCATTATTTCAGCCTGGCCAATTTACTCGCTAGCACGGCTGGCAATTAAGAACTAAAGCAAGAATAAAAACTTCAGTGAAATTAGTCGACACCACCGTGTTTGGTTACTAAAAATTGATGAAGCAAAAACAAACTGTCACAGATGCAGCATCTTTAAACTTGGCAGGTCCATTATTTACTTAGATACGTGAGTAGTCTGTTCGAATCGTAGGTTTGGTACTCAGAATCTGTAAGCTTGTTTGATTTGGCGGCTTTAGATCCTGTAGGTTGGCTGAAACGTGAGAAGTCACAACCGTGAGGTGCAGATTTATTGAACGGAACCCTAGCACCACCGTGCCATGCTATATGCTGTCAACAACAATGAATATTCCACATAAAAAACAGAGAGCACAAAAGCAAACCTTTTATATATTGCGGATATTCATGATACTACACAACATGAAACAAGCAGTAGGAAGTAGTTGACAGGTCGTTGCATGGAAATGCACATGAAACAAAAGAGTGGCTGCATACTATTTCCACTGCATAGAAACATACACAGCTAGAAATGAAAGTGCTGGCCGAGTGCATTAACCGCATTTTAAGTCTTGCACTCCTGTACATTTCAAACCAAGTAACCGTCAACATTAGCTGCCTTTTCTTTAAGACGGATTACTGAATATGACCCTGAACCTGCCTTTGAACCAAGTAACCGTCAACATGAATTTTAATTTATACGGTAAGTTTTAAACCTGTGCATTTTAACAGAAACAACAAAGGCAAGTAGATTCTAAGAGGTCACCCATGATAAACTACCCCATATATCTTGAAAACATACATGCCATCAAACATTAACGCTTTTGTGAAAATGAACACCGAGAGATAGAAGCAAATTTAGAATTATACTCAAGAACTGATTCAGCACCACTATCAAAGCTAAGTAGATCAGCCAAAGGGGAAGGTCAATCCGGATAAATAGGAAGAGTCTTCCACATACTTCAGTGCACTCATAACTTTTACTTGTCAAGTAATCTAGTGATGGTAATTCAGTGGCAGAATGCCTGTTTTAATGACACAAAAAATTAGTCTCCAATATCCCTGAAAAAAGCATCCATAAATGAATTTTTTAACCCCAATTTTAATGTGTATCTTTGGGAATTTAAGCAGCTGCGAAAGATGAGAAGGCTTCGTTGTAGAGCTTTGAGAATGCGACAGTGGTGGGAGAAGAAAAGGTTTTTAACCATTATGTAGAAAAGGTTTCTAAACCAATTTAAACAATAGAAACATCCAAAACTAAACATATATCAAGTTTGTAGATTCACATGTAAGATATTAAGTATGGCATGATATAAGAAAAGAAATAGACCACTCACATCGGTGTTAGGAAAACTACAGTCAGGCCCAGAAGTAGAACAATAATCCTCCAGGCTTGAGTTCACCAAGGCATGCGGCGAGAAAGCCAAAAGGTCCAATTCTTTTGCTCTGCACAGAAGGGCATGAGCCATACACGCTGAATTCCTGTCAGCAATAGAAGTAGGAAGACAGTAACCTGCAATTTCCCATCAAAAATAAAGGTAATCAAATAACCTGGTTTAATGGGAAGAAAGGTTAAAAGATATTCATATGTCCGCACACTACATGCATGAAGAAGAAGTACATCTAACAGGGTACTAACAATAATTCTGCATATTATATCCAGCCAAACCTTAAGGGTCTCAATGAGCTATTCAAATCCATCACCATCAGAGTGTATTACCAAAAAATGGTAGAGCGAAGTACCTCCCGTTAGTGCAGAGCACAGGCAACAGGGGATTGAGACGCTTCCTTTCATGTACACTAAGGCTAAGTCTATGTGCTACTACATAGAATCTGTATTACATGTCACAGCCAAAATAGGGTCTGAATGCACTACGCCTTCATATAATTCATGTGGTCTTTTGCACACGAATCACTACTCAAAAATGCCGGCTGCATCAAAGCAAAATTCATCCATGGTTGCTTTTTTCCTAGGACAAATTAGATTATAACAATTGCAAAGAAATTTTGAGAAAAATAATTAAGTAATCTAGATGAGTACTGAACCGTGTGAAGAAAAAGCTAGGAACCGAGAAGAGCGAGCAAGATGGCCCATGTAACTGCATGCCGCCAACATGGAGCTCATACCCGGCGAGATACCATAGTAATAGACATATTTGAATCGATGCTACAATAAACAACCACCTTATGACACCTAGTCCCGAAATAGCCCAAAAAATGAAACCGCAGGCAGATGTAACTAAAAGGCTATATTTATACGGAATTGCTAATTCTCAGCTAGCTGAGATCTAGCTTAGAGCTCAGTTAATTTTTTAACCGTTCGATTTAATCCGGTCAAGATTCGTGTTACGCTGCGCGCGCGGCCGGCTGGCGTGTCTCTCGCCGTGTACCTACGCGGCTATCGTATACATCCGTACAGGCCTATTGACTTGTCGCAACTCGCTAGCATTTCTTTTGTTTTGGCTCTAGGCGTGTTTGTGCTCTTTAATTAGCTTTTCCTTTCCTTCGTCTAGTGGACGTTCAAGAAATTGCTGTTTGTAATTCACATCAAGAAAAGTTATAGTCTACACAGGAGCGGTTTGTTACTCAATTTTTTCAATGTTTTATTTTTATAATTTTGAATATAAAAGTATCTCAGTTGCATGTGCCATTGTAACTGAGTATTTTTTTTTAGTTGCAAGTAGTGTTGCAAGTGAGATTTTTTAAATTTAACGGTGGCTGCAGTTATTTTTTCTTAGTTGCAAACGAAGTTGCAACTGACATTTTTTTTTCAGTTACAAATAGGGTTGCAACTTAGCTTTTATCAATTTACAACTGAAATTGATTTTTTCTAATTGCAAATAGAGTTGCAATTGATTATTTTTGTTTAAAAAAATAATGGGCGAGTGAAAAAAGTCTTACTTAGAATTCATGTGGAACAGACAAGCTCTTAGTTGCAAGTGGGATTGCAACTGGCATTTTCTCCAGTTGCAACTAGGGTTGCAACTTATATTTTTGTCCAGTTACAACTAGAGTTGCAACTGAGATTTTGCTAGTTGCAACTCGGGTTGCAATTTTTTTAAAAAATTGCAAATGTTTTGCTACTAGAATTTTTTTTACACAAATATTTTAACTAGATTTTTTTTAGTCGCAAGTGAGATTATAACTACGATTTTTCTCACTTGTAAATAAGCTTGCAACTGATGTTTTGTATAAAAATGAAGATGCAAGTGAGTTTTTTCTAGATTGTGATGGCTCGTAATTTAGGAGGAAAAAGTAGTTAAACATTAGACAAGAGATAATGGCCTAGTGCTTTTACGTGCACATACGAGATGGGAGAGACGCTAAGGAAATAACCGTGTGGCTTAGCACCTAGAGCGCTTCCTGGCACGTGGCACCGCGACGCCCAGACGAAACAAGGTTCATATACCGTACGCAAACGTGGGTGACCTCAGCTGACTGAGAGTTAGCTTAACTCTCAGCTAGCTGAGCATTAGAGGGACCCATATTTATAATGTCCATGGATTCTAATAACTCACCATTTGTACATGGACAAAGTACGTAGGATCTCTATATAAAAATAGACCCCAAGAACAATTCAGAGAATGTCTGTCTCATCTGTCTCATCCATCTCAACAGCTGCAGGGTATACTCGTACGTGACAAATCAAACCTAGAGATGAGTAGTTCCAACAAAAACAGAGGAAAAGAGGAACCAACAAATCTGAACCTTAGCACCTGTGGTACATTCCATCAAACATGTTCAAGGTAGTAAGTCTGGTCTTGCACCTGTGCCATATACCGACATATCCATTTATCTAGCCTGGTGCTTGAGAAAACACGGCCATAGTACAGAACTGTGCGGCCATGACCTTGTCCAGCACCACGCCGCGGGTCACCCAGCAATCTAAGAAGATGTCGCCCCAGGCCAGGTTGAAGAAGATGAGAAAAAAATTCGTACCTAAATGCAGAGTTGCGGACGAATCGATTATATCGAGCAGCTGCGCGGCCATGTTCTTGATGTAGAAGCCAGAGAAGATCTGGAGGACGGACATATCGCCATCAGAGGGCCGATCTCCACATCCTCCATACCGGACGGCAGCAACCTCGAGTGAGTGAGTTAGGAGATGGATAGGAAGAGACCAGAAGCGCACGGATGGGAGGCAGATGAAGAGAAAACCAGAAAGATTTTTGTATGCCGTCCGCCGAACATCCATTGCACACATCTAGTACGGAGTATTTGGCATAAGAGAAAAATTAGAAAAAAAAGAAGGCACACATGGAAGAGGAAAGGCAGATGTATACCTAACCTGCACGCGAGGCACACGATGGCCCTTGCTACACCGCCATGCGCTTCACGGCCTCTCCCGTCGACGCCCTCTGTTTGGCTCCCTCCGACCACGCGAAGCGATCTCCCGGACGCTGCCGCTCGCAGCGCATCGACCCATGGCAGTGGCGGCAACGGCCGTCCCGGCGAAGCCATAGAGGAGATCGGCTCAGGGGAGTACCACAGTGATCGATGTGTTACGGCGCGAACCACGGGAATGAAGGGTGAGGAGGGCAGCGGCCCCTGCAGCTGCGATGGGGATTTTTTTTTTGTTGAGCTTGATGAGCCATGGGGGCTTGTCTGCTTGTTTTGTTCGGTGGTGCGCCGCTTTGATCGCCCACGCAACTGATATCTCGCCACGTATTGCGCTTTGGTGTGTCGTGTTCTAATCTGCTTTTTTACCTCTTTTCCCGTAATTCTTTGCCTTTCCCGTGCCTTCTAGAAAAATCGGTGAAAACACACAGCGCTGATAAGAGGAGAAACCAGCTGCTAACCGGTAACTTGGGTGAGAGAAAAAAAAAAGACCGGAACCAAACGATCTAGTGATTCAATGTACCATGAAAAACGGAACTAACGTGTCGCAAGAAGGTTGGAGAAAAATACGCCATGAACAATACCTAAAACAATCTGGGTGCCTAAACTTGTTTAACCTTTATATAGGGTATAATATGATATGAATAGTGTAATCATAAATGAAGGAGATATAGTTAACTGAAACAAAGTGGACTCCACTGTTTATCCCAATTTTGTAATTTTACGACAGTGTTTGTACCAATTTTTGTGCCATATTTTACCCGCTTGTTGTTACGGTGTGTTAAGTTTTACCTATTTAACAATTGAGATTTCTATTTTCGTGCCCCTGGTTCGTTAGTTGTGCTCAGTTTTCCCCAGCCGCTTAACTTTTCCTCAGTTTTCCCCTCCCTCTAGTTTGAAACCCCTCGAAGACGCTCGGACGAGAGGGTTGCTGTCAGGCCAGAGGCCTTACCGTTACCGTTAATCTGACGGGTGGGGCTGCACAGAGGGCAGTTCCTCTCTGACCGTCTCGTGCTGACGGGTAGCCATCCATCTGTCGCTGACTCGTGGGCCGTTTTATTTCCTGATTGTATACGCGGTGCTGCCAATGACAAATGGGGCCGCTCTACAGAGCCGCCGCAGCCAATGACCAATGGGGTCGTCTATTTTTCAGGAAAATACATATATAACCGCTTTGTGGGGCTGCCGCAGCCAATGACCAGTGGGGTCGTCTATTTTTCAGGAAAAGACATATATTGCCGCTCTGTGGGGCTGCCGCATCCAATGACCAGTGGGGTCGTCTATTTATTTAGAGAATATCATATAAAGCCGCTCTGTGGGGCCTCCGCAGCCAATGACCGCAGGGGTCGTTTATTTATTTAGACAATATTATATAGAGCCGCTCTGTGGAGCCGCCTCAGCCAATGGCAGGTGACTATTTTCGCAGCTTAATCTAAAGTGAATCTTATGCTAAACATGGTGCTTCCCGACGGTGACCTAGCAGTGGCGGCGAGCATAGCCGTTCTGACCATGCCAATATCGGCATCGTTTGGAGACTGTGGTGCTCGAATCATGGTGGAAATTGCGATATAAATTTTTAAATGCATAATATATAGGAAAATAGCTAGATCTCTAAATCGATGCATATGAAGCTACATATATATTTTTGGTCATAATCCCCTTATCTAAAGGGGGTGGATGCATGGCTTCACGTCGTCGTCGCTTTCATCGTCAGTATCTTCGTCGTCCGAGTAGTAGTACTTCCTGCACATTGTTCCGTCGAACACCTTCAGTGTGAGCACATCATCGCCTTCATATTTGAAGTGTACGAAGCAGCCGAAATCCACACCGTGCGCGATGGCGAAATTCTTCCAGCCCTTGTCGAGGTAAATCCGACATTGACCGTCAAATAGGACCTCCACGGTCCAGAGACGAGGACCACAGTCAGCTGCTCGCAGATACACCTCAGCTGGCTCCTGGCCGTGAAGATAGTCCGCAAACTTTTTTGGGAGTGCCTGCAAAGAGATCGAGCGCCGATCGTTTGAAATTAAAGGTTTTTTAGAACATGCTCATAATTAATCACATGCATCAGATATGTGGGAACGCGTACATACCTTCCTGACCAAAGGGTCTTCATAGATGACGATGAAGAACCCCTCTATGATCAATGGCAGTGTTGACGGTGGTGGTGGCAATGATGATGATCCACCACCCCGGCCGCCCCTTCCCCTTCCCCTTCCGGTCCGCGTCCGAGACGTGGAAGCCATGTCAATGGATCAAGTGTATGTGAACGAAGAAGAGAGAGAGGCAGAACCTATTGACACAAGGGATGGCCGTTGTGGGTGTTTATAAGGGAGAGATGACCGTTGTAGGTGTTTACACAATAAATTAAGGAGGATGTGACCGTTGTGGGGGTTTACACAATAAATTAAGGAGGACATGACCGCTGTGGGGGTAGTCATCTAGGTTTTGTGTAGTCAAACTTCTTAAACTTTGACCACATATATAGGAAAAAATAGTATCATTTATGACACAAATTTAGTATCCCGAGATTCGTTTTGAAATGTAGTTTCAAATTATACCAAAATCTCATCATATATGTTGCTACTTTTTTATTTACGGTTGGTCAAAACTTACAATATTTTAATTAGTACAAAAGCTAGAAGTACACTTATTTGTGGATGGAGGGAGTATATCTCAACAAAAAAGTAATGCGGACTATCTTGACAGAAATAGAACTTCGTGATATAGTTTATCATTTTACCGTGAAAAGTAATGCCTAAAAGAAATTGTAATTCGTGATAGTTTATCATTTTACCGTAATGGCTGCAAGAAATCGGTGATTGTTCATCATTTTTTGCGTGGAAAGTGATGTCTACGGGAGCTTCTATTCTTGTAGACAGTGTTGGGCCTCCAAGAGCAGAGGTTTGTAGAACAGCAGCAAGTTTCCCTTAAGTGGATCACCCAAGGTTTATCGATCTCAGGGAGGAAGAGGTCAAAGATATCCCTCTCATGCAACCACTGCAACCACAAAGCAAGAAGTCTCTTGTGTCCCCAACACACCTAATAGGTGCACTAGTTCGGCGAAGAGATAGTGAAATACGGGTGGTATGAATATATATGAGCAGTAGCAATGGCACCGAGAAAAGTGCTTTGCCCGGGACGAGTAAACAAGCAGTAGTAACGCAGCACTAGTAACGCGATAAAACGGTAAACAAGCAGCGATAGCGATATTTAGGAACAAGGCCTAGGGATTAGACTTTCACTAGTGGACACTCTCAACTTTGATCACATAACAGAACGAGATAAATGCATACTCTACACTCTTGTTGGATGATGAACACATTGCGTAGGATTACACGAACCCTCAATGCCGGAGTTAACAAGCTCCACAATAATGCTCATATTTTAGTAACCTTTAGTGTAAGATAGATCAAAAGACTAAACCAAGTACTAGCATAGCATGCACACTTGTCACCTTCATGCATATGTAGGAGGAATAGATCACATCAATATTATCATAGCAATAGTTAACTTCGCAATCTACAAGAGATCATGATCATAGCATAAACCAAGTACTAACACGGTGCACACACTTGTCACCTTTGCACACGTGCGGGGAGGAATAAAACTACTTTAATAACATTGCTAGAGTAGCACATAGATAAATTGTGATACAAACATATTGCAATCATAAAGAGATATAAATAAACACCTCACTATACCATTCAACAGTGAATAAGTATTCTGTGAAATATGGCCTAAGAGACCCACACGGTGCACACACTGTCACCTTTACACACGTGGGACAAGGAGTCTCCGGAGATCACATAAGTAAAACTCACTTGACTAGCATAATGACATCTAGATTACAAGCATCATCATATGAATCTCAATCATGTAAGGCAGCTCATGAGATTATTGTATTGAAGCACATAGGAGAGAGATGAACCACATAGCTACCGGTACAGCCCCGAGCCTCGATGGAGAACTACTCCCTCATCATGGGAGCAGCAGCGGTGATGAAGATGGCGGTGGAGATGGCAGCGGTGTCGATGGAGAAGCCTTCCGGGGGCACTTTCCCGCTCCGGCAGGGTGCCGGAACAGAGACTCCTGTCCCCCAGATCTTGGCTTCGCGATGGCGGCGGCTCTGGAAGGTTTTCCGTATCGTGGTTTTTCGCATCAGGGTTTTCGCGACGGAGGCTTTAAATAGGCGGAAGGGCAGCGTCAGAGGGTCGAAGAGGCGGCGACACCATAGGCTGGCGCGGCCAGGGCCCAGGCCGCGCCACCCTATCATCTGGGGCCCACAGGGCCCCCCTCTGGCGGCTCTCGGGTGTTCTGGATGCTTCCGGTGAAAATAGGAACATGGGTCTTGATTTCGTCCGATTCCGAGAATATTTCGTTACTAGGATTTACGAAACCAAAAACAGCGAGAAAACGACAAGCGGCACTTCGGCATCTTGTTAATAGGTTAGTTCCGAGAAAATGCACGAATATGACATAAAGTGTGCATAAAACATGTAGGTATCATCAATAATATGGCATAGAACATAAGAAATTATCGATACGTCGGAGACGTATCAAGCATCCCCAAGCTTAGTTACTGCTCGTCCCGAGCGAGGTAAAACGATAACAAAGATAATTTCTGAAGTGATATGCCATCATAACCTTGATCATACTATTTGTAAACATATGTAGTGGATGCAGCGATCAAAACAATGGTAATGACATGAGTAAACAGGTGAATCATATAGCAAAGACTTTTCATGAATAGTACTTCAAGACAAGCATCAATAAGTCTTGCATAAGAGTTAACTCATAAAGCAATAAATCAAAGTAAAGGCATTGAAGCAACACAAAGGAAGATTAAGTTTCAGCGGTTGCTTTCAACTTGTAACATGTATATCTCATAGATAATTGTCAACATAGAGTAATATAACAAGTGCAATATGCAAATATGTAGGAATCAATGCACAGTTCACACAAGTGTTTGCTTCTTGAGGTGGAGAGAGATAGGTGAACTGACTCAACATAAAAGTAAAAGGAATGATCCTTCAAAGAGGAAAGCATCGATTGCTATATTTGTGCTAGAGCTTTGGTTTTGAAAACATAAAGAGAGCATAAAAGTAAAATTTTGAGAGGTGTTTGTTGTTGTCAACGAATGGTAGTGGGCACTCTAACTACCTCATCAACCAGACTTTCAAGAGCGGCTCCCATGAAGGACGTTATCTCTACCAGCAAGGTAGATCATCCCTCTTCTCTTTTGTTTACACATGTACTTTAGTTTAGTTTTTCTTTATTTATGGATGACACTTCTCCCAACCTTTTGCTTACACAAGCCATGGCTAACCGAATCCTCGGGTGCCTTCCAACATTCACATACCATGGAGGAGTGTCTATTTGCAAAATTAAGTTGCTTACTGATGAATCGAGCAAAACATGCGAAGAGAATTATCAATGAAAGTTAATTAATTGGGGCTGGGAACCCCATTGCCGGCTCTTTTTGCAAAATTATTGGATAAGCGGATGTGCCACTAGTCCATTGTGAAAGTCTGTCAAAAGTAAATGACAAGATCGAAAGATAAAACACCACATACTTCCTCATGAGCTATAAAACATTGACACAAATAAGAGGTGATAAATTTTGAATTATTTAAAGGTAGCACTCAAGCAATTTACTTTGGAATGGCGGAGAAATACCATGTAGTAGGTAGGTATGGTGGACACAAATGGCATAGTGGTTGGCTCAAGGATTTTGGATGCATGAGAAGTATTCCCTCTCGATACAAGGTTTAGGCTAGCAAGGTTATTTGAAACAAACACAAGGATGAACCGGTGCAGCAAAACTCACATAAAAGACATATTGAAAACATTATAAGACTCTACACCGTCTTCCTTGTTGTTCAAACTCAATACTAGAAATTATCTAGACCTTAGAGAGACCAATTATGCAAACCAAATTTTAGCAAGCTCTATGTATTTCTTCATTAATGGGTGCAAAGTATATGATGCAAGAGCTTAAATATGAGCACAACAATTGCCAAGTATCAAATTATCCAAGACATTCTACCAATTACTACATGTAGCATTTTCCGTTTCCAACCATATAAAAATGAACGAAGCAGTTTCAACCTTCGCCATGAACACTAAAAGATAAAGCGAAGAACACATGTGTTCATATGAACCAGCGGAGCGTGTCTCTCTCCCACACAAGCATTTATTCAAACAAAAACAAAAACAAAAGCACACGAGACGCTCCAAGTAAAGTACATAAGATGTGGCCGAATAAAAATATAGTTTCAAGAGAAGGAACTCGATAATTTGTCGATGAAGAAGGGGATGCCTTGGGCATCCCCAAGCTTAGACGCTTGAGTCTTCTTAGAATATGCAGGGGTGAACCACCGGGGCATTCCCAAGCTTAGAGCTTTCACTCTCCTTGATCATAGTATATCATCCTCCTCTCTTGACCCTTGAAAACTTCCTCCACACCAAACTCGAAACAAACTCATTAGAGGGTTAGTGCATAATCAAAAACTCACATGTTCATAGGTGACACAATCATTCTTAACACTTCTGGACATTGCTCAAAGCTACTGGAAGGTAATGGAACAAAGAAATCCACCCAACACAGCGAAAGAAGCAATACGAAATAAAAGGCAGAATCTGTCAAAACAGAACAGTCCGTAAAGACGAATTTTAAAAGGGCACCAGACTTGCTCAAATGAAAATGCCCAAATTGAATGAAAGTTGCGTACATATCTGAGGATCATTCACGTAAATTGGCATAATTTTCTGAGTTACCTACAGAGAATTAGACCCAGATTCGTGACAGCAAAGAAATCTGGAACTGCGCAGTAATCCAAATCTAGTATTTACTTTACTATCAAAGACTTTACTTGGCACAACAAAACTCAAAACTAAGACAAGGAGAGGTTGCTACAGTAGTAAACAACTTCCAAGACACAAATATAAAACAAAGTTCTGTAGCAAAATAACACATGGGTTATCTCCCAAGAAGTTCTTTCTTTATAGCCATTAAGATGGGCTCAGCAGTTTTAATGATGCACTCGCAAGAAATAGTATGTGAAGCAAAAGAGAGCATCAAGAGGCAAATTCAAAACACATTTAAGTCTAACATGCTTCCTATGCATAGGAATCTTGTAAATAAACAAGTTCATGAAGAGCAAAGTAACAAGCATAGGAAGATAAAACAAGTGTAGCTTCAAAAATTTCAGCACATAGAGAGGTGTTTTAGTAACATGAAAATTTCTACAACCATATTTTCCTCTCTCATAATAACTTTCAGTAGCAACATGAGCAAACTCAACAATATAACTATCACATAAAGCATTCTTATCATGAGTCTCATGCATAAAATTATTACTCTCCACATAAGCATAATCAATTTTATTAGTTGTAGTGGGAGCAAATTCAACAAAGTAGCTATCATTATTATTCTCATCAAGTGTAGGAGGCATAGTATAATCACAACAAAATTTACTCTCCGCAGTAAGTGGCACCAAAAGACCACTATCATTATAATCATCCGAAATAGGAGGCAAAGTATCATCAAAGAAAATTTTCTCATCAATGCTTGGGGGACTAAAAAGATCATGAAAACCAGCTTCCCCAAGCTTAGAACTTTCTATATTATTATCAACAATGGTGTTCAAAGCGTTCATACTAATATTACTACCAGCATGCAAATAAGATTTCATAGGTTTTTTTAATTTTCGCATCAAACAATCCATGCTTTAAATCAGGAAATAGAATAAGAAGCTCATTGTTGTCCATTATGCCAAACTAGTGTAAACAAGAAACAAAAAGATGCAATTGCGGGATCTAAAGGAAATAGCTTCGAGCACAAACACAATGGCGCCGAGAAAAGTACCGTTACTCGAAACCGGAGTATGAGTGCCTTTTTACCTTTCCTCCCGGCAACGGCGCCTGGAAAAGTGCTTGATGTCTACGGGAGCTTCTATTCTTGTAGACAGGTGTTGGGCCTCCAAGAGCGAGAGGTTTGTAGAACAGCAGCAAGTTTCCCTTAAGTGGATCACCCAAGGTTTATCGATCTCAGGGAGGAAGAGGTCAAAGATATTCCTCTCATGCAACCCTGCAACCACAAAGCAAGAAGTCTCTTGTGTCCCCAACACACCTAATAGGTGCACTAGTTCGGCGAAGAGATAGTGAAATACATGTGGTATGAATATATATGAGCAGTAGCAATGGCACCAGAAAAGTGCTTTGCCCAGGACAGTAAACAAGCAGTAGTAACGCAGTAAAACAGTAAACAAGCAGCGATAGCAGTATTTAGGAACAAGGCCTAGGGATTAGACTTTCACTAGTGGACACTCTCAACTTTGATCACATAACGGAACAGATAAATGCATACTCTACACTCTTGTTGGATGATGAACACATTGCGTAGGATTACACGAACCCTCAATGCCGGAGTTAACAAGCTCCACAATAATGCTCATATTTTAGTAACCTTTAGTGTAAGATAGATCAAAAGACTAAACCAAGTACTAGCATAGCATGCACACTCGTCACCTTCATGCATATGTAGGAGGAATAGATCACATCAATATTATCATAGCAATAGTTAACTTCGCAATCTATAAGAGATCATGATCATAGCATAAACCAAGTACTAACACGGTGCACACATCTGTCACCTTTGCACACGTGCAGGAGGAATAAAACTACTTTAATAACATTGCTAGAGTAGCACATAGATAAATTGTGATACAAACATATTGCAATCATAAAGAGATATAAATAAACACCTCACTATGCCATTCAACAGTGAATAAGTATTCTGTGAAATATGGCCTAAGAGACCCACACGGTGCACACACTCGTCACCTTTACACACGTGGGACAAGGAGTCTCCGGAGATCACATAAGTAAAACTCACTTGACTAGCATAATGACATCTAGATTACAAGCATCATCATATGAATCTCAATCATGTAAGGCAGCTCATGAGATTATTGTATTGAAGCACATAGGAGAGAGATGAACCACATAGCTACCGGTACAGCCCCGAGCCTCGATGGAGAACTACTCCCTCCTCATGGGAGCAGCAGCGGTGATGAAGATGGCGGTGGAGATGGCAGCGGTGTCGATGGAGAAGCCTTCCGGGGCACTTCCCCGCTCCGGCAGGGTGCCGGAACAGAGACTCCTGTCCCCCAGATCTTGGCTTCGCGATGGCGGCGGCTCTGGAAGGTTTTCCGTATCGTGGTTTTTCGCATCAGGGTTTTCGCGACGGAGGCTTTTTATAGGCGGAAGGGCAGCGTCAGAGGGTCGAAGAGGCGGCGACACCATAGGCTGGCGCGGCCAGGGCCCAGGCCGCGCCACCCTATCATCTGGGGCCCACAGGGCCCCCCTCTGGCGGCTCTCGGGTGTTCTGGATGCTTCCGGTGAAAATAGGAACCTGGGTCTTGATTTCGTCCGATTCCGAGAATATTTCGTTACTAGGATTTCTGAAACCAAAAACAGCAGAAAACAGCAACTGGCACTTCGGCATCTTGTTAATAGGTTAGTTCCAGAAAATGCACGAATATGACATAAAGTGTGCATAAAACATGTAGGTATCATCAATAATATGGCATAGAACATAAGAAATTATTGATACGTCGGAGACGTATCAGAAAGTAATGGCTACAAGAAATGGGTGATGTTGTACCATTTTTTGCGTGGAAAGTAATGGCTACAACAAATTGGTGATGGTGTATCATTTTTTGCGTGAAAAGTAATGGCTACAACAAATGGGTGATGGTGTATCATTTTTTGCGTGAAAAGTAATGGCTACAACAAATGGGTGATGGTGTATCATTTTTTGCGTGAAAAGTACAAATCGGTGATGGTTTATCATTTTTGCGTGAAAAATAATGCCTAAAAGAGTTTATAATTTAGCTCGTGAAAAATAATGCAGAAAACCAAACTTTAGCGTACTGGTAACCGCCCTTTAGCATACATAGAGGGTGGAAGCTAATAGCCGACAGAGAGAGAGAGTGGGGGCCCCGACCAGAGAGAGATAGGGGTTATCCGATCCTGCCCGTTAAATCATACGATCAACGGTCGGCGGGCACGATCCGTGTGACATGGGCTAGACCAATCAGGGCAATGTTGGGCGTCTGTGAGAATTTGTGAAGGAAGAGGGCAAAACTGAGTAGTATCAAGAAACCAAGGGCAAGTGAGTAGTAAACAGACTAAGGGATTCAAATATGAGATTTAAAAAATGAAAAATGCGTGTTTTGTACAATGAAACCCATCTTGGCCTACCTCAAACTATTTGCAATACAAATATACATGAGTGTGAAAATTATGGCCTCATTCAGACAAAGTATGTTTTGGGGAAAGCTGTTTTGGGTAGGGCTTATTGTGGAAAACCATGCACCTTCATAGCTAGTAGGTGATTTGAGAAGTGGCAATTTGTGGTAAAACTTGATTTATCTATGATTTGAGAAGTGGAAATTTGTGGTAAAGACTCCATGACTAAGTGCCACTCTTTTTCGGAATTTTTCGCACATTAAATAACTCATTTAACTAGTTAATCTCATTTGTTGACTCTCTGTTGACCAGCCACTTGAGGGTAAAACTGAGTATATTGCACTAGCCAGTATTAGCACTCAAGGGGAAAACTGAGCACACAAAAAATGCTAGTATATGACTCGAGGGTATACCTGAGTATATCTAAATTTCCAGGGTTAGAGTCGAGGACGCGTGTTGCGGTGCAGAAGTGGAAGACGTGCCATTGTTGATGCGTGTCGCGGTGTGTTGACTGCCAAAACCCACCGGCGGGCAGCGGCCTTGTCAACACCGTAGAGCCGGGAAGAGCCTAGAGCTGCGGCTGGCTGAGACCCCTCCGAGCGACGGCCCGCAATGCTCTTCTCGGTCACACGCGGCGATGCGAAGTGCAAGGGCGTGCCACCTGACCTATACCTGGCCAGGAAGGTGATGGGGATACCTCGCTTAGTTTCCTGCAGGGCATACATGTAAACGTTAAATACGAGCCTCGATCGGCTCTCAGGTTATCCTGTGAATCGGCTCAAAGAGCCGATCCACCCATGATTCGTACGGGGCGCACGAATACTTGGTGGTCCTGCTTGATCAAGATAGAGGTAATTAGATCTACGATGATTTAGGGTTTTCACCGCATAATCGGATCATCCTACTCCAGGTTGGGCCTCGCGGCCACGCACGGTGCTCGTAAGCCGATCCTAAACAAGGCCTAAAAACCAACACGAAGTTGATCCTCGGAACATCCCGTTTAGGACTTGCGAACGCCACCCTACGTGCCACTCGGATCCTCCCCCTTTGTAAGGCCTAACTATTGCGGATATTAAACTAATCCTTGTAGAACAAGGAGCAATCGTAACGGATCAGATCTACTAAATAATGATCAAGCGGGTGCCGCCCCCACACCCGAGATAGGCGTGAGGGCGGCTAGATATGCAAGGGTTGCACTACGTAAGCATGCTTAAACGAAGAACAATGCTAACCCTAACACATCTAATGATAACTACGTTGCTCGCCATCAAAAGCGCTTCG
>NC_061510.1:233346483-233366416 GCF_022539505.1 Lolium rigidum | reverse complement strand
CCTCGACTTGGTCAAATTCTGGTGATAACACGGTGCAAACGTGCACTAGTAGACGCGTAGGACGCGGGTCGCATTTAGGACGCGTAAGCCCCTCTCTCCCTCCCTCTGCACACAGTACGTCTCATTCTCGCTCACGCACGAAACCACGCCTCTCACGTCCCATCAACTTCTCCAAATTGAAGGAAAAACCCCAACCGTCGTGCGAGCCCTGCTGGCGATGGAGAAGAAGAATGCGCCGGCGACCATCGCCCCCAAGCCCGTCGCCTCCGAGCCCGTCGCATCCGAGCCCGTCGCCGCCGAGCCCGTCGCCTCCGAGCCCGTTGCCTCCGAGCCCGTCGCCGCCGAGCCCGTCGCCTCCGAGGTCGGCGCATCCAAGCGCGGCGCCTCCGTGAGCTGGGCCTCTCTCATGGCTGACGGACCACTTCACAAGATCGGCGAATGCTTACTAGCGAATGAGGAGTACGTGGACGCCTACTCTGCTATGAGGCAAGTCCGTAGAAATTGGCGCTCAGGTTTACCTGAGCCCAACGTGCACCTGCACGAATGGATCATGGTAGACCACGCCCTTCCACGCGCCGCTGAGTTCACCTTCCTCCAACTCGGCACATCCCGCTACGTCACCATAGATCTATCGGAAGTTCGTGCAAGGTTCAAACTCCTCCAAATTCCTCCATATCTATAGGGTTAATCTATTCTTATTTTCAATATTTTTTTCGCGGGCAATTCTTATTTTCAATCTTAGTGTTGAATGTTATCTTCGTCAATATATTCTAGATACTACTTCGTCGGCTTTTGCCGTGGCGTCATCGTGCTTTCCCATAAGAACCCGCCGCACAACATACGGCTTCTGAACCCACTCACAAAGGCATCGAACACTATGTTTGAGGCGCAAATGCCATCTGTTTTTCTGGATTTAGTCGCTGTAATCAAATCCCCGACTATGGTCTTCATTTGCTCACATTACCCGAACGAAATTAGTTGGGTCGATGAGAGCACTCCAACTAAGGATATATATGAAGATTGGGGAGATGGAAGATTTTCGATCGAGAACCATGGTTTGCGTTGCATTACCCGTTCAATGGTGAACTGTATGCAATAGCTGTGGACAATTTCGAGTCCGGAAGAATTGTGTGCACCAATGTACAGTTGCAGCAGCGCGCGAGCACTGTCAAGATGTAGACACTAATTTTATTTCCACAACTTGGAAATGACAAGTTCTATCTTGTGAAGTCGGATGGTGATCTGCTGCTTGTGTTGTTGGACAACATGCTTTTGGAGGACCAAACATTGGTGTACCGTGTGGACACTCAGATCCGCTCTCTCCATCCGGTCAGTAACATTGGCAGTCATGCCTTCTTCTTGCATTATATTCGGTGTATCTCCGTCGATACCAGAGTGCACCCGACACTTCGACATAGCTGCATCTTCTATGCCGATTTGGGTTATATATGAGAGTACATCCATGATACAAAGGCCTGGGATGAGTGGCCACGATATGTGGATAGAATGGGAAACTACGGTCTGAGAAATGAACACAGGCCATACCGTTTGGAGGATGTATTGGCCGCACACTGCAGACGGAAGGAGTTCAATGAATATTTCCTTGGGATAATGCACGAATGGGGAGACGAAGAAATATATGAGCAATGAGGAATCTTCTTTTTGGCCATACATTGCGCGTGTCTTGTATTTTTTTAAGCTTAGTTTATCGTGAACATTAACAACGTTATTGGCTGCTTTTGGCTGCTGTATGCAGGTTATGTATTATACTTAGTTTTCTGATTATGCTGCTGTGAATTTATCATATATTAGCTTCTAGATTTGCTGCCATATTGGGCAAAAAACGAGGGCCAAAAGACATAAATAATTGAAGAAAGACAGGAATAGAAGCTTCTCTAGATTTGATACTAATTTGGTGAAAAAGACAGAGAGAGAAAGAGAGGAAAAGGTGCTCTTAAAAATGCCAATTTCGACCGAGAAAGACAAAACCCAGCTCCTGCTCACGTGCAACCAAATGCTATCTCGTCCTGTCCCACGCGGTCCCTTTCTACCAGCCCCATGCAACACGGGCTCACACGACGTGGCCGCACACGTCAGCACAGAACGGTCAACTAAACGGGAATTCTGCCGTCTGAGCTGCTTCTGCGGGTTTCAAACAAGGACTTGGGGAAAACTGAGGAAAAACTAAGGAGTTGGGGAAAACTGAGCACAACTAAGGAACCGAGGGCACGAAAATAGAAATCTCTTAACAGTTTGCCTTTGTCCTTACAGCCAAAAACAACAGTAGATCTAGCGACACAATGCAGCTAACTCATGAGCTGCTGGGAGCGGATCGGGTGGGCAATGAGTTATCTATAACATTGGATAAGAAAATAACCTCATCGATATACTTTGTACTCTGACTCGGCATCCACATTGGTCTAAAATGTGGGGCCACACTGTCATATAGAGACAGTTAAATGGTGTAAAAACAGACACACGGTCATAATTTGGAGACAAATGTGGTACACAAATATTAATGAGATAAAAATTGTCACAAAATCACAAATAGAGGTAAGAAGTGAAATTCACACAAACATTAATAACGTAAGATAGAATGGAATCTGCAAGATATATGTATATCAATAAGATTAGCTTATCTTTTGGCTCAACCCCAACTGCCAACCGTAGTATTTATTGAAGATTTGCTTCAGCCTCTATATAAACACCAGCAAATCGAACATTGTGGAAGCAACGCCACCTACACACCTAGAAAGCCTCTTCCTCAGCTATGGCACCTGTGAAGACGAACACGAAGGTTCTCTGCTTGGTAGCCCTGATTCTCATGGCTTCTAGTTTCTTGTCCTGCAATGCTCGAAACTTTCGTACGTCTGATTCCTCTCTTTTGGTTGACATATATTATAGAATATCGATTTTTATTTTCTTCTTACGGTTCCACGACGAGATCAACGATTAACTATATATTGTGCACATCCATTGCATTTTGTAGATTCAGATGCCAAGGAGATGTGCGAGCTTGTGCTGCATGGAGGAGGGTGTGGCGGTAAGCATCTGAAGAACTGCACTAGAGACATCTGCCATGATGATAGGGGCTACTGCAAATACAACGCAATCTGCTGCTGCCCAGGAAAAGCGTCCCCCTAATCTAAGTAATTAACATGCAGATCGATGGATGCAAATTAGATATATATGAAAACCTATAGCTTATGTATATGCATCGTTCAATGGTATGAGTGATGCAGATTCAATAATACCTTGATGTTACTAGTGACGAAACAGTGAAAAGCGAAGTATATCATGAAGTACAAAGGCCCAACCTAGCTCAAATGTGCCAGATTTTTTGTTTTGTAAAAGGGGGACAATTTCTCTGCATCCATAGATACATGCAGGCATGCATGTGTCTTTATCAGGAGCTCGTCTCACGAGGCTGGATATGAATCATTTCGGGAAAATGACCGTTGGAGGTGATCTGGGCGATCTGGGTGGCGACTTCGCCACTCCATCTCCGGCAAGGGATCGCCGGAGGGTAAGTGCATCCATCTGATGGATTCAGGGGAGTCGTTTCTGGCTTCTCCAACCATCTGATGGCGAAGACGAGGCGGTCAACGATGAGGAGGCTTCGCCGGGAGCCGAGGATTTTGACATGTCATTCAGATACTTGTGCCACACTCCGTCGCTGGTGTGTGGCAGAGATAGCGTCGACGACTCCAAGGAACTGGTGCGGTGGCACCTCAAGAGGATCAAGAAACAGGATGAGCAGCGGGTGGACCAAGGCGGCCATGGAGCTCGCGCTCTCGACAGGTACGTCTAGCTTTCCATCTATGCCCATTAGTAGAAAAAAGGGCTTCCATCCCAACCCATTAGTCCCCAAATAGTTTGACCCGGGACTAATGGGGTCTTTAGTCCCGGGACTGCTGGTGAACCGAGACTAATGCTCGGGCAACCGGGACTAAAGGGCTACGGTGGACTGCGGCCAGGACAGGAGGCTTTAGTCCCGGTTGGGGACACCAACCGGGATTAAAGAGTACCCTTTAGTCCTGGTTCGTGTCCCCAACCGGGACTAAAGGTATTTCCAGGTTTTTGCCTCACTGTAAAATAGAAACGAAAATGATAGAAAATTCAAAAAATAAAATGTTTTCAGATTCTTGTATGTTATGCAACCTACTATTAGGAAAAATTAATAAATTTGAATTTTCACTTTTTTTGCAAAAACGTTTTGAAAAATGGTAAAACCGCAATAACTTTTGCATACGACGTCGAAAAAAAACGTATAATATATCAAAAGAATCCTCAAAATTCCAACTGAAAAAACGAAAGCAGGAAGATTTTAGTTTTTGCTATAAATTTTGGATTTTATTTTTTTATTTTTTAAACATTAAAATTAATAATTGTATCATGCATAAAGATTACTATTACTTTTACCCTTTTAGATTTTCAAATTTTTAGGTTTGGCAAAAAAAAATAAAAAAAAAATAAAAAAAAATACAAATTTAAAAGTTAATGTTTATTTATTTATTCAAGATTATTATTACATCATTACTTTTGTTTATTAAAAGAATTATTTGAAATTCAAACAATAAAGAAATGTGACATCGACCAACAGATGTTAATAGAATTGATATGATACTACTATCACATACATGCGCGCAAAGCAATTGGATGCGGGACGGGATGGAACTCGGAAGTTAAGCGTGCTAGTGCGGGAGGATGGGTGACCGAGCGGGAAGTTTGATCACGAGTAAAGTAATTTGACTAGAGATAAGTGTAGTTAGAGATAGAGACTAAACTATGCAAATAACTGAAATAATAGAAATTCTGAAAAATAGAAAAAAAATGGAGTCGAAAAAATGTGAATTTTTTTTGAAAAATTGAGATATTTTCGCCCCGGCGCACAGAACTCGCGCGGATGGACCTTTAGTCCCGATTCGTAAGCAACCGGGACTAAGGGGGGGGGGGATTTAGTCGCGACCCTTTAGTCCCGGTTGCACAACCGGGACTAAAGCCCGTTGTGAACCGGGACTAAAGGCCCCTTTTCTACTAGTGGCCGTTGGGCAAGTCCGCTGCAAAGTTCAAATCTCTTACACGGCCGATCACGGAGCCCTCGGTATTATGTGATGACAATAATGGGGGCTGGACGGTGGTTCACCGGAGGCGTCGGTCGCCGGTGATCACCGGTACGGAACAAGATCAAAAAATAAGGAAATTTCAAAAATATCGGTTTTGGGCCTGGCAAGATTGCGGGCTAGCCCAAACAAAACTATGGTTCGTTGGAACCCCTTGATTGCAAGGAAACGATCATGGACTAGGGCACCATCGGACGGCAATCATGGACCGCGACAAGTCAAGGTTGGCGCAGACGTCTGATACGTCTCAAACGTATCTATAATTTCTTATGTTCCATGCTAGTTTTATGACAATACTCACATGTTTTATATACACTTTATATCATTTTGATGCATTTTTCGGCATTAACCTATTCACAAGATGCCGAAGCGCCAGTTCCTGTTTTCTGCTGTTTTTGGTTTCAGAAATCCTACACAGGAAATATTCTCGGAATTGGACGAAACAAAAGCCCATGGTATTATTTTCCACGGAGCCTTCCAGAAGTCCGAAGAGGACACGAAGAGGGGCGAAGAGGCGGCCACACCATAGGGGGGTGCGGCCCCACCCCTGGCCGCGCCGCCTTATGGGGTGGGCCCCTCGAGCGTCCCCCGACTCTGCCCCTTCGCCTATATAATCTCTCCGTCGCGAAAACCCTAGTACCGAGAGCCACAATACGAGAAAACATACTGAGATGCCGCCGCCTTCAACCTCATCTCGGGAGGTTCTGAAGATCGCCTCCGGCACCCTGCCGGAGAGGGGAATCATCACCGGAGGGCTCTACATCACTATGCCCGCCTCCGGACTGATGCGTGAGTAGTTCATCCTTGGACTATGGGTCCATAGTAGTAGCTAGATGGTTGTCTTCTCCTCTTGTGCTATCATGTTTAGATCTTGTGAGCTGCCTATCATGATCAAGATCATCTATTTGTAATGCTACATGTTGTGTTTGTTGGGATCCGATGAATATGGAATACTATGACAAGTTGATTACCGATCTATCATATATGTGTTGCTTATGATCTTGCATTCTCTCCGTTGGTAGTAGAGGCTCTGGCCAAGTTGATACTTGTAACTCCAAGAGGGAGTATTTTTGCTCGATAGTGGGTTCATGCCTCCATTGAATCTGGGACAGTGACATAAAGTTCTAAGGTTGTAGATGTGTGATGTCTACGCACACTTCTATTCCTATAGACAGTGTTGGGCCTCCAAGAGCAGAGGTTTGTAGAACATCAGCAAGTTTCCCTTAGGTGAATCACCCAAAGTTTATCGAACTCATGGAGGTAGAGGTCAAAGATATCCCTCTCAAGCAACACTGCAATTAAGATACAAGAAGTCTCTTGTGTCCCTAACACACCTAATACACTTGTCGGATGTATAGGTGCACTAGTTCGGCGAAGAGATAGTGAAATACAAGTAATATGGATGATTGTAACGGAAATTCAATTCGGCTCCCGGGTGCGTATGCTCCCTCTCCCAAAAAAACATATTTCGAAATGTCAAAAAATTTGGATAAAAAATTCTACATGTACATCTCCATAATGTATGTGCATTCGCTAAGTTTCACGAAAAACCAATATATTTTGTGGTCTATGTAAAAAAGAGAAACTTTATCTTGTGAAAAGCATTATTTTTAGCACTGAATTTTATCTTTTTTACACACGTCACATGATAAGTCAATTTTTTATGAAACGACTTTGTGAGCGCGTAGCACGTGAAGATGTACGTACAAATATTTTGTTTCAATTTTTTTAAAATTTAAAATATACATAACATGTATTTTAAAATATAGGGAGCATATGCACCCATGTTCCAAAACACCACTCCCTGATTGTAAGTAGTAATTGCAATCTGAAATAAAGATGGCAGTAAGCGAACATGTAGCAGAACTTGTTGGAAACGGTGTTTCAATACTTAGAAACAAGGCCTATGGATCATACTTTCACTAGTGGACACTCTCAACAATGATCACATAACTGAATAAATAAATGCTACTCTTAAACACTCTCTTGTTGGATAAAAAACACCATTCATTGTGTAGGGCTACAAAAGCACACCTTAAGCCAGAGTAAACAAGCTCCACAACGTCCGGAGTTCATATTAAAGTAACCTCTAGAGTGCATAATAGACCGTTGCAATTTAGATCGAGTACTAACATAGCATACACACTGTCACCAATAGCTATGAAAGGGGGAATAGATCACATCAATACTATCATAGTAATAGTTAACTTCATAATCTACAAGAGATTACAATCATAACCTACGCCAAGTACTACATGATGCACACACTCGTCAACTTTACATCATGGAGGAGGAATAGACTACTTTAATAACATCACTAGAGTAGCACATAGATTAATAGTGATACAAAGCTCATGATCACATAAAGATCACACCATGGGAGAGAAAGATGAACCACATAGCTACCGGTAGAGCCCTTAGCCTCGGGGGAGAACTACTCCCTCCTCAGCATGGGAGACAGCAACGGCGATGAAGATGGCGGTGGTGTCGATGGAGATGACTCCGGGCAATTCCCTGTCCCGGCGGCGTGCCGGAACAGAGATTCTGTCCCCCGAAACTTGTCTTCGCGATGGCGGCGGCTACGGAACTCTTCGTGGAATATCGTCGACTGTGCTAGGGTTTTCGCGACGGACAAAATATATAGGCGAAAGGGCGGAGTCGGAGGAGCCAGGGGGTGGCCTCCCCACTTGGTGGCGCAGCCAGGGAGGGGCCCGCGGCCAGGTATGGTGTGGGGCCCCCCTCCGGCCCTTCTCTGGCTCTCCGGGTCCGTCTCGGCAAAATATGGACTTACGTCTTCGTGGGGTCCAATTCCGAGAATATTTCCTGTGTAGAATTTCTGAAACCAAAAACAGCAGAAACAGGAACTTGCGCTTCGGCATCTTGTTAATAGGTTAGTCCCGGAAAATGCATCAAAATGATATAAAGTATGAATAAAACATGTAGGTATTGTCATAAAACTAGCATGGAACATAAGAAATTATAGATACGTTTGAGACGTATCAAGCATCCCCAAGCTTAGTTCCTACTCGCCCTCGAGTAGGTAAACGATAAAAAGGATAATTTCTGAAGTGACATGCTACCAACATGATCTTGATCGATACTATTGTAAAGCATATGAGATGAATGAAGTGATTCAAAGCAATGGTAAAGATAATGACTAAACAACTGAATCATATAGCAAAGACATTTCATGAATAGTACTTTCAAGACAAGCATCAAAAAGTCTTGCATAAGAGTTAACTCATAAAGCAATAGATTCTTAATAGAAGGTTTTGAAACAACACAAAAGAAGATTTAAGTTTCAGCAATTGCTTTCAACTTTCAGCATGTATATCTCATGGATAATTGTCAACATAAAGTAATATGATAAGTGCAAATAAGAAAGTATGTAAGAATCAATGCACACAATTGACACAAGTGTTTGCTTCTAAGATAGAAGGAAGTAGGTAAACTGACTCAACATAAAGTAAAAGAAAGGCCCTTCGCAGAGGGAAGCAGGGATTAAATCATGTGCTAGAGCTTTTCAAGTTTTGAAATCATATAGAGAGCATAAAAGTAAAATTTTGAGAGATGTTTGTTGTTGTAAACGAATGGTAGTGGGCACTCTAACCCCCTTGTCAAACAAACTTTCAAAGAGCGACTCCCATGAAGGACGTTATCTCTACCAGCAAGGTAGATCATCCCTCTTCTCTTTTGTTTACACATGTACTTTAATTTTATTTATGGATGACACTCCTCCCAATCTTTTTCTTTCACAAGCCATGGCTAACCGAATCCTCGGGTGCTTTCCAACATTTCACATACCATGGAGGAGTGTCTATTTGCAAAATTAAGTTTCTTACTGATGAATCAGGGCAAAACATGTGAAGAGAATTATTAATGAAAGTTAATTAATTGGGGCTGGGAACCCCGTTGCTAGCTCTTTTTGCAAAATTATTGGATAAGCGGATGTAGCCACTAGTCCATTGGTGAAAGTCTGCCCAGCAAGATTGAAAGATAAAACACCACATACTTCCTCATGAGCTATAAAATATTGACACAAATAAGAGATAATAACTTTTGAATTTTTTAAAGGTAGCACATGAAGTATTTACTTGGAATGGCAGAAAAATACCACATAGTAGGTAGTTATGGTGGACACACATGGCATGGGTTTTGGCTCAAGGTTTTGGATGCACGAGAAGCATTCCCTCTCAGTACAAGGCTTTGGCTAGCAAGGTTGTTTGAAGCAAACACAAGTATGAACCGGTACAGCAAAACTTACATAAGAACATATTGCAAGCATTATAATACTCTACACTGTCTTCCTTGTTGTTCAAACACTTTTACCAGAAAATATCTAGACTTTAGAGATGCCAATCATGCAAACCAAATTTCAACAAGCTCTACGGTAGTTCTCCACTAATAGGTTCAAACTACATGATGAAAGAGCTTAAACATGATCTATTTGAGAGCTCAAAACAATTGCCAAGTATCAAATTATTCAAGACCATATACCAATTACCACATGAAGCATTTTCTGTTTCCAACCAAATAGCAATAAATGCAGCAGCTTTTAACTTTTGCCATGAACATTAAAATTAAACTAAGAACACTAGTGTTCAATATGAAAAAGCGGAGCGTGTCTCTCTCCCACACAAGCATGATAGGATCAGATTTATTCAGAGAACTAAGATAACAAAACGAAAATAAAAGCACACTGACGCTCCAAGTAAAGCACATAAGATGTGACGGAATAAAAATATAGTTTCACTAGAGGTGACCTGATAAGTTGTTGATGAAGAAGGGGATGCCTCGGGCATCCCCAAGCTTAGATGCTTGAGTCTTCTTGAAATATGCAGGGATGAACCACGGGGGCATCCCCAAGCTTAGACTTTTCACTCTTCTTGATCATATCATATCATGCTCCTCTCCTGATCCTTGAAAACTTCCTCCACACCAAACTCAAAACAATCTCATTAGAGGGTTAGTGCATAATCAAAAACTCACATGTTCAAAGAGGACACAATCATTCCCAACACTTCTGGACATTACCCAAGGTTACTGAAATTTAATGGAGCAAAGAAATCCACTCAAACACAGTAAAGGAGGCAATGTGAAATAAAAAGCAGAATCTGTCAAAAGAGAACAGTCCGTAAAGACAAATTTTTTCGAGGCACTTAACTTGCTCAGATGAAAAATCTCAAATTGAATGAAAGTTGCGTACATATCTGAGGATTACTCATGAATTTTTGCAGATTTTTTAGGCTCTCCTACAAAGAGATCAACTCAAATTCGTGACAGCCAAAAATCTGTTTCTGCGCAGGAATCCAAATCTAGTATCAACTTTACTATCAAAGACTTTACTTGGCACAACAATGCAATAAAATAAAGATAAGGAGAGGTTTCTACAGTAGTAACAAGTTCCAAGACACAACAAAACAGTAGCAAAATAAAAACATGTGTTATCTCCCAAGAAGTGCTTTCTTTATAGCCATTAAGATGGGCTCAGTAATTTTAATGATGCTCTCGCAACTAACAAGAGTTGAAGCAAAAGAGAGCATCAAAAGCAAATAAGAAACGCTTTTAAGTCTAACCCACTTCCTATGAAAAGGAATCTTGTAAATAAACAAGTCATGTAAGCATAATCCAATAAGCATAGGAAAATAAGACAAGCGCAACTTCAAGATTTTCAGCAAAAAGAGAGGTGTTTTAGTAACATGAAAATCTCTATAACCATATTGTCCTCTCTCATAAAGATTTTCAGTAGCATCATGAACAAACTCAACAATATAACTATCACATGAAACATTCTTATCATGAGCTACATGTATAAAATTATTACTCTCCACATAAGCATAGTCATTACTATTAATTGTAGTGGGAGCAAATTCAATAAAATAGCTATCATTATTATTCTAATCACCATAATCATCATATATAGGAGGCATATTGTAATCATAATTAATTTTCTCCTCAATAGTTGGTGGACTGAAAATATGATAGTCATTATTGTAATCATCATATATAGGAGGTAAAGTATCATCAAAGTAAATTTTCTCCTCCATGCTTGGGGGACTAAAAATATCATGCTCATCAAAACCAGCTTCCCCAAGCTTAGAATTTTCCATAGCATTAGCAACAATGGTGTTTGATGTCTACGGGTGCTTCTATTCTTGTAGACAGTGTTGGGCCTCCAAGAGCAGAGGTTTGTAGAACAGCAGCAAGTTTCCCTTAAGTGGATCACCCAAGGTTTATCGAACTCAGGGAGGAAGAGGTCAAAGATATCCCTCTCAAGCAACCACCGCAATCACGATACAAGAAGTCTCTTGTGTCCCCAACACACCTAATACACTTGTCAGATGTATAGGTGCACTAGTTCGGCGAAGAGATAGTGAAATACAAGTAGTATGGATGTATATGAGTGGTAATAGCAATCTGAATAAAATATGGCAGCGAGTAAACATGCAACAGAACAGTAAGAAAACGGAGTTTCGATGCTTAGAAACAAGGCCTAGGGATCATACTTTCACTAGTGGACACTCTCAACATTGCAATCATAATTGAATATAAATATAAGCACTTCACTATGCTACTCTGAATTCCTCTCTGGCAAGATAACGAACACTAATTCATCATGTAGGTAAACCTTAAAGATGTATTCCCAAGTACTAATAAACACCCCACGCTGTCACTGTGAGCATTCATAGGAGGTACTAACACACCACAATTTCATAGAGACATCCAACTCAAATCATAACTCGGTGAATAAGTATTACGTGAAATATAGCCTAAGAGACCCACACGGTGCACACACTGTCACCTTTACACACGTGGGACAAGGAGTCTCCGGAGATCACATAAGTAAAATCCACTTGAATAGCATAACGACATCTAGATTACAAAGCTCATCATAAAGCAACAAATTCAAAGTAAAGGCATTGAAGCAACACAAAGGAAGATATAAGTTTCAGCGGTTGCTTTCAACTTCAACATATATATCTCATGGATAATTGTCAACACAAAGCAATATAACAAGTGCAATAAGTAAACATGTAAGAATCAATGCACACAATTGATACAAGTGTTTGCTGCAGGATAGAAAGAATAGGCAAGCCGACTCAACAATAAAGTAGAAGAATGGCCCTTCGCGAGAGGGAAGCATTGATTACTATATTTGTGCTAGAGCTTTTCATTTTGAAAACAAGAAACAATATTGTCAACGGTAGTAATAAATCATATGTGTTATGTATAAGATATCCTATAAGTTGCAAGCCTCATGCATAGTATACCAATAGTGCTCGCACCTTGTCCTAATTAGCTTGGATTAACACGGATTATCATTGCATAGCATATGTTTCAACCAAGTGCCACAAAGGGGTACCTCTATGTCGCCTGTACAAAGGTATAAGGAGAAAGCTCGCATTGGATTTCTCGCTTTTGATTATTCTCAACTTAGACATCCATACCGGGACAACATAGACAACAGATAATGGACTCCTCTTTAATGCATAAGCATTCAACAACAGTTAATATTCTCATAAGAGATTGAGGATTGATTGTCCAAACTGAAACTTTCACCATGAATCATGGCTTTAGTTAGCGGCCCAATGTTCTTCTCTAATAGTATGCATACTCAAACCATTTGATCACGAAAATCGCTCTTACTTCAGACAAGACGAACATGCATAGCAACTCACATGATATTCAACAAAGGTAAAAGTTGATGGCGTCCCCAGAAACATGGTTACCGCTCAACAAGCAACTTATTAAGAAATAAGACACATAAGTACATATTCTTCACCACAATAGTTTTTAAGGCTACTTTCCCATGAGCTATATATTGCAAAGACAAAGAATAGAATTTTAAAGGTAGCACTCAAGTAATTTACTTTGGAATGGCAGAGAAATACCAAGTGGTGGGTAGGTATGGTGGACACAAATGGCATGGTTATTGGCTCAAGGATTTGGATGCACGAGAAGAATTCCTCTCAATACAAGGCTAGGCTAGCAAGGTTGTTTGAAGCAAACTCAAGTATAAAAGGTGCATCAAAGCTCACATATGAACATATTGTAACTATTATAAGACTTTACATTGTCTCCTTGTTGTTCAAACACCTCAACCAGAAAATATCTAGACTCTAGAGACCAATCATGCAAACCAAATTTTAACAAGCTCTATGTAGTTATTCATTAATGGGTACAAGGTACATGATGCAAGAGCTTAAACATGATCTATATGAGCACAACAATTGCCAAGTATAGAATTATTCAAGACATTATACCATTTACCACATGCAGCATTTTCTGTTTCCAACCATATAACAATGAACGAAGTAGTTTCAACCTTCGCCATGAAAATTAAAAGCTAAGAACACATGTGTTCATATGAACCAGCGGAGCGTGTCTCTCTCCCACACAAGCATTTATTCAGGGAATGAAAATAACAAAACGAAAATAAAAGCACACAGACGCTCCAAGTAAAGCACATAAGATGTGACCGAATAAAAATATAGTTTTAAGAGAAGAAACATGATAATTTGTCGATGAAGAAGGGGATGCCTTGGGCATCCCCAAGCTTAGATGCTTGAGTCTTCTTGAAATATGCAGGGATGAACCACGGGGGCATCCCCAAGCTTAGACTTTTCACTCTTCTTGATCATATTGTATCATCCTCCTCTCTTGATCCTTGAAAACTTCCTCCACACCAAACTCAAAATAAACTCATTAGAGGGTTAGTGCATAATCAAAAATTCACATGTTCAGAGGTGACACAAGCATTCTTAACACTTCTGGACATTGCTCAAAGCTACTGGAAGTTAATGGAACAAAGAAATCCATCCAACACAGCAAAAGAGGCAATGCGAAATAAAAGGCAGAATCTGTCAAAACAGAATAGTTCGTAAAGACGAATTTTAAAGAGGCACCAGACTTGCTCAGATGAAAATGCTCAAATTGAATGAAAGTTGCGTACATATCTGAGGATCACTCACGTAAATTGGCAGATTTTTCTGAGTTACCTGCAGGGAATCATACCCAAATTCGTGACAGCAAGAAATCTGTTTCTGCAGTAATCCAAATCTAGTATGACTTTACTATCAAAGACTTTACTTGGCACAACAATGCAATAAAATAAAGATAAGGAGAGGTTGCTACAGTAGTAACAACTTCCAAGACTCAAATATAAAACAAAATTGCTGTAGTAAAATAAAGACATGGGTTATCTCCCAAGAAGTGCTTACTTTATAGCCATTAAGATGGGCTCAGCAGTTTTAATGATGCACTCGCAAGAAATAGTAGTTGAAGCAAAAGAGAGTATCAAGAAGAAAATTCAAAACAAATTTAAGCCTAACCCAGTTCCTACGAAAAGGAATCTTGTAAATAAATAAGTTCATGAAGCATAATGCAACAAGCATAGAAAGATAAAACAAGTGTAACTTCAAAAATTTCAGCATATAGAGAGGTGTTTTAGTAACATGAAAACTTCTACAACCATATTTTCCTCTCTCATAATAACTTTCAGTAGCATCATGAACAAACTCAACAATATAACTATCACATAAAGCATTCTTATCATGAGTCTCATGCATAAAATTATTACTACTCCCAACATAAGCATAATCAATTTTATTAGTTGTAGTGGGAGCAAATTCAGCAAAGTAGCTATCATTAAATATAGGAGGCATATTTTAATCATAATTAAATTTATCCTCCATAGTAGGCGGCACCAAAAGACCACTATCATTATAATCATCATAAATAGGAGGCAAAGTATCATCAAAGAAAATTTTCTCCTCAATGCTTGGGGGACTAAAAATATCATGCTCATCAAAACCAGCTTCCCCAAGCTTAGAACTTTCTATATCATTATCAACAATGGTGTTCAAAGCATTCATACTAATATTAGTACCAGCATGCAAATAAGGTTCCATAGGTTTTTTAATTTTCGCATTAAACCATTCATGTCTTGACTCAGGAAATAGTACAAAAAGCTCACAGATGTTTTCCATTATGCCTTACTAGTGTTTAACAAGAAACAAAAAGATGCAATTGCGGGATCTAAAGGAAATAGCTTCGAGCACAACTGATACGTCCAATTTGCATCACTATTTTATATCATAATTTGCTTTGTTATTCATTGATATATTTCATATTGGAACACAATACTTATGTTATTTCATCTATTTTGCATGTTTCATGATTATTTGGAGATCGAGCACCGGAGCCGAGATTACTGCTGGAAAAAGCACCGTCGGGATGCAATATTTCGGAAGATCAAGCTGTGGAAGGAAGTTTTACGAGAAAATCCTATTTTTCCGGATGACGGAGGAAGCCGGAAGGGGAGCCAGGCTGGACCCGGGGTGGGCCCACACCATAGGGTGGTGCGGCCCATGGCACGGCCGCGCCACCATGTGGTGTGGGGCCCCCTCGGCCTCTTTCGCCTCCTTTTCTTCGCGAAACCCTTCGTCCCGAAGACCTAAGCCACGAGAGGAATCCTCACGAAGGGTTACGGCCGCCTCGCGGGGCGGAGAACACCGAGAGAGAAAGAGCTCTCCGGCGGGCGAGGAATCCGCCGGGGAAATTCCCTCCCGGAGGGGAAATCGACGCCATCGTCACCGCCATCGAGCTGGACATCATCTCCATCACCATCATCATCATCTCCACCATCATCACCGCCATCTCCTCCGCAGCACCTCGTCACCGCTGTAGCAATTTGGGTTTGATCTTGATTGTTTGATAGGGAAACTCTCCCGGTGCTGATTTCTACTTGTTGTTTATGCTATTGAGTGGAACCATTGAACCAAGGTCTATGTTCAGATTGTTATTCATCATCATATCACCTCTGATCATGTTCCATATGATGTCTCGTGAGTAGTTCGTTTAGTTCTTGAGGACATGGGTGAAGTCTAAATGTTAGTAGTGAACTATGGTTGAGTAATATTCAATGTTATGATATTTAAGTTGTGGTGTTATTCTTCTAGTGGTGTCGTGTGAACGTCGACTACACGACACTTCACCATTTATGGGCCTAGGGGAATGCATCTTGTACTCGTTTGCCAATTGCGGGGTTGCCGGAGTGACGAGAAACCTGAACCCCCGTTGGTATATCGATGCGGGAGGGATCGCGAGGATCTCGGAGTTTAAAGGCTGTGGTTAGATTTATCTTAATTACTTTCTTGTAGTTGCGGATGCTTGCAAGGGGTATAATCACAAGTATGTATTAGTCCTAGGAAGGGCGGTACATTAGCACAGGTTCACCCACACAACACTTATCAAAACAATGAAGATTAATCAGTTTGTATGTAGAGAAAGCACTAGACTAAAATCCCGTGTGTCCTCGAGAACGTTTGGTCATTATAAGTAAACAAACCGGCTTGTCCTTTGTGCTAAAAAGGATTGGGCCACTCGCTGCAATTATTTCTCTCGCATTTTACCTACTCGTACTTTATTCATCGGTTACATCAAAACCCCCTGAAGACTTGTACGTGAGCATTTACGGTGAAACCTTCATCGAAGCTGCTTGTCAACACCTTCTGCTCCTCGTTGGGATCGACATTCTTACTTATCGAAGATACTACGATACACCCCTATACTTGTGGGTCATCAAGACTATTTTACGGCGCTGTTGCCGGGGAGTGAAGCGCTATTGGTAAGTGGAATTGGTAAGGAAAACCTTTCTTGTTTGTGCTGATTTTATTTCTGCCTGTCTGCTATAAGTCATTATGGAGAGATCTTCTCTTCGATTTCTATTTGGGAAATCTACTACTACGCAACGGTAGTGGATGAGGCGCCAGGTGAGGAAGTAATACCATATAAAATACCTACGAAAATTATTGAACATGTTATGGATAACCGCTATGAAGGGGATGGAACTGTCCATCCAGGTGATCATTTACTTTTTTTGCATGAATTATGCGGGTTATTCAAATGTGCAGGTATTGCAATGAATGAAGTTAGGAAGAAACTATTCTCTATATCGCTGTGCAGTAAAGCGGCGCATTGGTATAAATTGCTTGAAGAATGGTGATTCTCTTGATTGGGAGGACATTGTGCCTTTATTCTATTCCAAATTTTATCCTCCAAGTGAAATTCACAAAGATCGGAACCGCATATATAATTTACGGCCTCATGATGGAGAGAGTATTGCCCAAGCTTGGGGGAGATTGAAGTCTTTAATGCTCAAATGCCCCATTCATGAGCTTCCTGGTAATATTATTATTGATAATTTCTATGCAAGACTTTCTTTTCAAGACAAGACCTTGCTTGGATACTTCTTGTTCTGGATCATTTACACGCAATAAAGAAGAGTTTAAAAGGGACCTTCTTGATCGGATCCAAGAAAATACTGAAGGTTGGGAGAACGACAAAGATAGAGAATCGGGTATAATTTATGATTATAAATGCATTGAAGCTTTTATGGATACTTGATACATTTTGGAATATGAGTGCTACATATGGTCTTGATTCTCAAGTTGCTTTGCAAACCTTTATAAAGCTTTTGCCTCTCATTATGAATTGCCTAAGAAGAATTTTGATAAGTATCATGAACCAGTACAAAGATAAAATTGATCCATCTATTAATAAATGTGTTGTAGTTGAAAGCTAGCTGATCGTGTTATTCACGAGGCTTATATTGAAAAAACTCCTTTTCTGCTAAAATGAAAGAGTACTCTGTTATAAATAGTGCGGTTCATAAAAGTGAAAAGAAACCTAGAGAACTCTGAAGAACAAATAAAAGTTGAACCTGCTTGTTGCAATAGTTAAAGATCTTGTGACTGAAAATGTTGAGGATGGTCATATTATTTTACGTGAAGATGCTTCTAATATTGTTTCACATCCTAATAAACCCAAACAAGCTAGTGTTCCTATGCTATCTGTTAAAATTGGTGATCATTGCTATTATGGTTTATGTGATATTGGTGCAAGTGTTAGTGCTATACCTTATGAGCTTTACACGGAGATTATGCACGAAATTGATTCTTGTGAACTTGAAGATATTGATGTGGTTATTCAGCTGGCTAATAGAGAAACTATTTCACCAATTGGTATTGTTCGAGATGTGGAAGTTCTATGTGGTAAGATTAAATATCCTGCTGACTTTTTGGTACTTGGTTACTGCTTGCTAGTGATTATTGTCCTATCATTTTTGGTAGACCTTTTCTAAATACTTGTGGAGCTATTATAGATTGCAAGAAAGAGAAAATTTTGACTAAATTTGCTTGGTGAATCTTATGAGTTTAACTTCTCTAAATTTACTAAAACTCCTTATAAAGCTGATTTGCCTAGTAATGATTTTAAAATGGAGCGAGTGTGCATCTATTGTTCTTGTTCCTAACAATCCTTTGCAGCAACATTTGGAGGATAGCGAGAGTGAAGTTTTTAGGAAAGAAAGAGAGGAGCTTGAGGAGATTTTTCTTCGCCAACCTATTCTCAAGCATGATTTACCGGTGGAAGACTTGGGTACAACACCGCCACCAAAGGAAGATCCTGTTTTTGATTTAAAGCCTTTACCCGATAATCTTAAATATGCTCATATTGATGATAAGAAAATATATCCTGTTATTATTAGTTCTAAGCTTACGAGTTTGAAGAAGAAAGATTATTGCAAATATTGAAGAAACACCGAGGTGCTATTGGCTATACTCTTGATGACTTGAAGGGGATTTCTCCCTCTATTTGCCAACACGCCATTAATATGGAAGATGATGCAAAGCTTGTTGTTGAACCTCAGCGTCGTCTAATTCCCAAGATGAAGGATGTGGTAAGAAATGAGGTATTACGACTTCTTGAAGCTGGTATTATATATCCTATTGCTTGATAGTAGATGGGTTAGTCCTGTGCATTGCGTTCCTAAGAAAGGAGGAATGAGCTGTTGTGCCTAATGATAATGATGAGCTCATACCTCAAAGAGTAGTTGTAGGGTATAGAATGTGCATTGATTATCGAAAAGTTAATAAAGTTACTAAGAAAGATCATTACCCTTTACCATTTATTGATCAAATGCTAGAAAGGTTATCTAAAAATACTCATTTTTGTTTTCTTGATGGTTATTCGGGTTTTCACAAATTGCTTGTTAAAGCTAAAGATCAAGAGAAAACCACTTTTACTTGTCCCTATGGAACTTATGCTTATAGGCGTATGCCTTTTGGTTTATGTAATGCTCCTGCTACTTTTCAAAGATGCATGTCTGCTATTTTTCATGGCTTTTGTGAGAGTATTGTGGAAGTATTCATGGATGATTTTTCTGTCTATGGGAATTCATTTGATAGTTGCTTGCGAAACCTTGATAAAGTTTTGCGAGAGATGTGAAGAAACTAACCTTGTTCTTAATTGGGAGAAATGCCACTTTATGGTTAATGAAGGAATTGTATTGGGACATAAAATTTCTGAGAGAGGTATTGAAGTTGATAGAGCTAAAGTTGAAGCTATTGAGAAGATGCCCTATCCGAGGGATGTTAAAGGTATTCGTAGTGTTCTTGGTCATGCTGGGTTTTATAGGAGATTTATTAAAGATTTCTCCAAGATTTCAAAGCCTCTTACTAATCTTCTTCAAAAGGATGTACCTTTTGTTTTTGATGATGATTGTAAGGAAGCTTTGAAACTCTAAAGAAAGCCTTAACAACTGCTCCTATAGTTGAACCTCCTGATTGGAATTTACCTTTTGAAATTATGTGTGATGCTAGTGATTTTGTTGTAGGCGCTGTTCTTGGACAGCGAGTAGATAAAAAATTAAATGTTATTCATTATGCTAGCAAGACTCTTGACGCTGCTCAAAGAAATTATGCTACTACTGAAAAAGAATTATTAGCTGTAGTCTTTGCTTGTGATAA